>NW_024394241.1:0-17828 GCF_016617805.1 Bactrocera tryoni
TCCATATATTGCTCGAATAGCAATAAAGGCAAGCAGCAATAGCGCAGCTGCAGTGTCGCGAGTGAACAAAAAAAAAAAAAAAAACAAAATACAAAATTAATACAAAGTGCAGTGAGTGACACTAAAAAATTGGAGAAAAGTGAAGTGAGCGACGGCTAGATTAGCAAAACTGCAAAAGCGAAGCAGCACAGGCAAACTGCAAAGGGAGAGCAGCACCGGCAGAGCAGCACGGCAAAGCAGCACAGGGAAAGCAGCACAGGCAAACAGCAAAAGCAGAGCAGCAAAGGCAAGGCAGCACAGCAGCCATCCCAACAAACAAAGAGTATAGTGGTGAAATCGAAATAGTTCGAAAATAACCCAGTGATAAAAGTGAAAGTGAATAGTGGATATAGTAAATCAAATAAGTGCCTGTGAATTTTTATCTGTATTTATACATATTTGGATATTAATAAAGCAATTAAGCACAAGGCAATTTTGTTTGTGTACATAGTCAAGGACTAGGCGTGCAAGTGCATTGGGCCGATTACCCAGCAAGCAAAAATACTTTACGAAATTTATTAATTTTTTGTTGTTTCGAAAATTCACGCTTCACAAAGAAACAACGCACTACTTTTCAGCAACTTAATTTTTAGTTTGTCCGTGAGTGCTTCTGTAACTTTTGAACTTTTGCAACATATTTGCAAATATTTTTTTAATTTTAATTTCAAGTTTTAGATCCGACTTTGTGCAACATTTTTGCAGTTCCGGTTCAATTTTTTGAACACAATGGAAGCCATCAGAGCATTTAACACAGCTGCAGACGCTCTACTGGAGTTTGAGGAGTCGTTTACTCCAACAGCAAACAACCAAAGTGCCTACTCTCTGGAAGTACAACTAACTGAATTGAAATCTCTGTGGGCAGAGGTAAAGTCAGAATACAAGTTGTGTTTGCCAAAGGTGGATCCTTCCGACACAAGCTCAATTGACGACATTAAGCTTAAATATTCAAGCTGTTACCACGCGTATGTGTGTTGCGCGGCCTTGATGGGCGAACACATGCACAACCTCACGGCGTTCAACCAAAGCCCAACTTCAAATTCAACGGTGATTCAACCTGAACGGTTACAACAAACAGTAGAACCCGTGAGGTATTCCATCAACTTACCGCCATGTGATACCAAAATATTTCATGGCGATGTTTTACAATGGCCCTCTTTTAGGGATTTATTTGCCGCCATTTATGGGAATAACCCAAGGCTCTCTCCAGTGGAGAAGTTATTCCATCTGAATCAAAAAACACGAGGTGAGGCAAAAGCGATCGTTTCCAAAGCTCCACTGACGAATGACGGATTCGCATTGGCTTGGAACAATTTGTTGTGTAGGTATGAAAACAAGCGAGTGCTTGTTAACACACAATTAAATTTATTGTTCAAGCTCCCGCACATTTCAACAGAATCTGAGACCGAACTCAGAATTTTACAGCGGGAGATTAATAGCTGCATTTCAGCTTTACAAATACATGGCATCAATGTAGATAGTTGGGATGCCATATTTACGTATTTGTGTTCTATCCGACTCCCGGATTATACACTGTCGCTTTGGGAACAATCTCTGGATTCGGATTCAGAGATCCCAAAATGGGTTGACCTAGACAAATTTCTAATCAAACGGGTTAAAACGCTTGAGAGAGTATCAAACCTCAAAGGCGATTTGGGTACTCAACCCAAGATTAAATCGGCTGATGGTGAAGGTCGGATACCAACCTTGCAGTCAAGGATTGGATCCAAACCCATCAATTCCCATCACGCCAAGACAAATAATATAAAATGTAAACTGTGCTCATCTCAATCGCACATTTTGAAAACTTGTCAAAGATTCATTGAGATGCAACCTAATGCACGATTAAATGCTGTCAGAAAACTTCACGTCTGCTTAAATTGTTTATCGGACTCACATGAAGTCCAAAATTGCAAAAGTATGTTTAATTGTAATAAATGTAAACAGAGACATCACTCCATGATTCACCGGGATCAGAGTGAGGAAATAGCTCAGATGTCCGACAGCACAAACCTACTGAGATTTCTACTAAATCTCATGTGGCCTCTATTAAGGCCAATATTTCAAATGTGCCTACCAGTCGAAGCATGCTTTTAGGTACAGCCATGGTGACCGTATGTCACAACGAGAGCACCTTCACTGTCAGAGCCCTGATTGATTCAGGATCTGAAGCCACCTTCGTAAGCAACAGTCTTCAGAAACGCTTAAATCTGACAAGCAAAAGGATCAGCGCGCGAGTTTCAGGATTGAATAATACGGTATCAGGACGAGTTCAATCGGTATGCTCGATTACAATTGGCTCGCCCCGTAACAAAAGTTTAAGACTAGAAGCGGAGGCATTGGTACTGCCAAAATTGACTGGACTGCTTCCATCCAGATCAATAAACCCTTCGATTGTTAAAAGGTTACCCAATATCCCCTTAGCGGATAAAAATTTCTATACGAGTCAAAAGGTTGACTTGTTGATCGGAGCAGATCTTTACCCGAAAATTATACTAAACGGGGTAAAATCGAAAATTTTCGGATCCATCGCTGCACAACGTACGGTGTTCGGTTGGATTTTAACAGGTTCCGTTCCCTCCGAAGAAACAAAAATAAATTCAACAATATCTCAACAACAAACACAAAATCATTTTTGTAGTGTAAAAATTACAAATTTTTTACCTAAGCAACAACAACAACGCAAACATCATCAGCAACAACAACACAATAGCAATCAGCGGAATAGAAATGCATTGGCAGAACCAGAAATAACCGACAGACCGCTATCATTCGTAAACCAAAGTGAAAATTTAAAGGACTTAAGTCAGCACTTTTGTCGGAGATGGAAGACCAAATACTTAAAGGAACTGCAGAAACGAAAGAAATGGAAACAGTCCCAACAGAACGTCCAAGTCAACGACCTGGTGGTAGTTCGTGATGAAAATGTACCTCCAAATGAATGGAGATTAGGCAGCATCATCAAAGTATATCCAGTTTTGGATCAACTAGTTCGGGTGGTGGACATCCAAACTCAACGCGGCTTAATTTGTCGGCCTATCACAAAGATTGTCATTGTACCCAATCAATGTTAATTTCATATTATAAATTCACACGTTAATAATCTTCCTTTTCGTGTAGGAAATTATTGAAAATGACGACCATCAACTGCCCCCTATGCGTAGATAGCCATCTACTCCGCTGGTGCCCAAAGTTCCGCCAGATGTCCCCAGAAGCTAGGCTGAGGACCACATTAATCCACCGATTTTGCAGCAACTGCCTCGCGTCGAGCCATTCGAAAAATGAATGCGACAGCGTAATACGCTGCAAACGTTGCGGCAACCCACACCACACGATGCTTCATGGCATCGGGTCAGACGCCGAAGAACAAGACGACGATGTCATTGAATTGACATGGGCACAGCAAGTCGAGGCAGCGGAAATGGAGGAGAATTCATTGGCAATCGACCCGACGTATTCGGAGCCCAATCAACCATGTCCACCGACGTCAACAGTCAAACAGCCGCAAAGCTCTGACCAACGATGCCTCTCCCGCATACCACACGCCCAAGATCGAGCCAGACTCGAGTCGTCTCGCCGACTTCGGCGTGCTGGTAACTTCCTTTCGGATTGGCGGCATGGCAACGATCGACTGAGACTCGATTCGTCTCAGCGACATTGTCCGGACCGAACCAGACTCGATTCGTCTCGTCGGCCACCCCATCCGAAGCGAAGGCGTGGACGAGACGTTCGTCGTCAAGCCGATGCACGCCATATCATAAAGAACAGGCATGCAACACAACCTTGGCAGCAAAGACTTGCGCTATCACCAACCGCATTAATAAGCGTTCGAACTGCAACGAGGTTCGTAACAGTGCGGGCCATGATTAGCCCAGTTAGTCCAGCCACGGTTATCCTCGCCTCCACAATTGCACGATTGCGACTGCATACGCATGCACGAGGAGACAGCCGAGTGTGCGAACTCATGTTTCGGGACAACCAGGGTGGAGATACAGAAATCTCCGTGAGTGCCCAAATTCAGCGACGTCCGTTACCACCGACGCCAGTAAGGTCTCTGGAAGACCATTTGGTTCAACAATTCCGCAACCTAAGACTGGCAGACAACGAATTCCACAGAGCAGCGCCAGTCGAAATAATCTTGGGAGCGGACGTTTACTCCCGGCTCATGTTGCCCGGGTTACAACCAGCGGCAATGGGCCAACTCATTGCCCAAAATACGATACTGGGATATATAATATCCGGTGTCGTATAACATCGGCACAATAAAGTTCACTGGCTGCCAACGCCTCTCACATTCACCACCTACCAAGGATCGAGTTAGACTCGAGTCGTCTCGCCGACCACGGAAGGTGGTGACTTCTATGCAAAATGGCGGCATGGCAATGACCGACTGAGGTTCGATTCATCTCAGCGGCATTTCCCGGACCGAACCAGACTCGATTCGTCTCGTTGGCCACCCCATCTGCAGAGAAGACGTGGAAGAGGAAGTGCAGGACCCAGTTAGTTTTAAGTTAGTTTTAAGCAATTTATTGTAAACTGCATTTGCAGTAATACTGCAAGGCGGGGAGAATGTTGACGCCGCCCCCGCTCAATTTCTTTGCCACGTCTGTATCAGCAGAGTAATCTTTTCTTTTCTTTCTTTCTGAAGTTTTTTCGGAGTTTTAATTAGCGCGCAACTAAACTCTAACTAAAAAAAGTTGCGCGCGCCCTCTCCTTTTGCGACAACCTAGCGATACAGACGTGGTAAGTGTGTTTCCAATTTATTATATTTAATATACACATATTATATGAAACTTTTTGGTGTTTTATTTAATATTTCTGTGGAATCATTTGCGCCGATCGTTTCCCAACGGCCAACCACATCTTTGGAACGAGCGAGCACCGTGCTCCACCACCCGAATTATCAGTGTGCACGGTTTGTTCCGCACAAATTGACTGACTACCAAAAATTGCTCAGAATCCAACTTTCGAAGGACGATTGTGTGATCAAAAATCACATTTTAACCACTCCCCGTATTCAGCTGATATGGCACCGTGCGACGTCTTCCTTTTCGGAAAAATGTATTTTCCCATGAAAAGAAAGCGTTATGCAGATGTAGAGGCCATTCAAAATGCTTGCACCGGCATTCTGGCGGCCATACCAGCCAACTATTTTGAATAAAACAAATTGATTTTACCGAAAAAGCCATTTGTTCTGTTTGTTTTTAAAGCCCTGTTTACTTTGGAACTCACCTTGTCAGTTTTGATGTATCAAATTTCATAATGCATGATGGAATTTATTTGCTTGGTCAATGAAACGTGTAACCAAGTTATATTCTCTTCAAGAAAGAGCTCGTATTTGAAATGTTTCTTGAAGTGAATATTGTTTATTTATGCATTTATGTCAATATGTTTCTTAGATTTAAATAGAACTGTACACAAACCGCAAATTTTGGCGCTAAAAAAGGCGTCCCCTAAAAAAATAGTTCTGAGAGTACGAATTGAAACGTAAATGTACATTAAAAAAATATGTAAGATAAATTTATAAACATATGATTCGATGACTGCTCCTGCACATCTAGCTCTGTCAGTTTTTTAGATTACGTATACGCCATGGGTTTCCTACATGATTATAATCCTAAATGCTCGCTTATTTATTATTTTATTATTATTACTTCCGCAAGTGAAGTTTTTAAAAGAAATATTTCTATAAAATTTGGTCGAAGAGAAATTATATTGTGAAAATAAGCCCTACCAGTTCAAGTGGCCAATAATGAGAAATCAGTAATACTTAACATAGTTTGAAAAAAAGTGTTTTTTAGCTTTAATTCAATGAAACATTGCAAGTTCATATATAATGCTTTCCGCCAGAAAATAGATATTATTTTTCTTCACGTTACAAACCTTCTCTTTATTTTGTGAGTAAGAAACACGGTATTGTTCTTCAGTCGCTAAATTTATTACAACTAATTTGAATGTGCTCATTGGGCAGCTGGCTTCTATTAGCACATGCATATTCATGTAAAGTGCAGACTGCAGCACTGTGTATGCTCATGTGTTTGTTAAAATACTGTTATTTAACACAAAAAGCTTCCTAGAAAAAATTTCAAATGCAGTTTTTACTTCCAATATTAAAAGTGAGATATAAACCGCATTTAAATTCAAAAGCAAACAAAAAACATCCAGAGTAAAAGTCATTGAGTTTAATATTTTTATATATGAATTGCTGTATTTCCATACTAGCTGACATGCGGTTAGATCTAGTCTGATAAGTTCCAACTTTGAAACAATTGAAATGAAATACTAAAAATTGAAATGCAATAGTAACTGCCAAGTGTCAAGTGCCAAGTGCCATATACTCTTTTGTGCAATACAAGAGCTGTTTGACTTTCTGAAATATTTACATTCATACACACTTGTACAAGAATGAACAGCACTGAATATGATCCCTTACACCTGCTTTGTTTGACAATTTATTGGCCAAAAGTAAACTAGGCGCCACAATAGTAGACACAACAGACATTGGACAGTTAAACGGTTTTTGTACGAAATATAAAGCCGGCTATTGGTGGATTTAGGTTCCTGTTTTAGTATGCGTTGAAACGCAATAATAAATTCCTCAATAATCTACCTTATAAATATAACCTAGTAAAAGGAGTAATTGTTGTATTCTACGAAAGTAAAAATAAATTAGCCAAATAATTGAAGAAAAAATACATGTATAAGGGTCACTTCATCCAAAATTTCCTCTGTTATCGAGTTTTTCAATAAAAGCGCTACAAAAGTTTTTTTTTAATAAAACAAAAACGGTTTGGGACATCAATTAAGTTCTTTATCCCTGTGAAAATACATTCGATGCCATTATGGACGAAACTCAATTTATTTCGCTTGGTCACCAGAAATACTCTTGCAGTCCTGTCGGTAGTAAATTTAAATAATTTCGACTCGTTTTTGGATCCCATATCTTTCCATTATAAAATGGCAAACCTTAGTGAAGAGAAATGTCAAAATAGCAGGAAGAAAACGTGGCGTCGTTTGCTGTTGCTATCGGTCTACTTTTGTAGCGTCCCAGCGTCCCTATTTAAAAATCCATTATTACTTTTTTGTGAAAATATTTTATTTTGTTCTTTTGAGGCAAAATATTGGACACGTATTATTTTATTTCGACACAAGTTGAAACATTTTTTAGTTCTGAATTTTTAAAAAGATCGTTAAAAGTACTCTTAAGTATTTGCGGATTCGACGAAAAGTATTTCATTATCAAAAACTTTCCAACCTTATATTTACGATTTTTCAGTCTCGCAATGAGAAACACGTCGAATTTATTCAATTTATTTTTATAAACAAATTAGTAACCTGATTGAACATTGAGGCATCTTGGTACACGGCAACTTGGCAAAAAAGTATAACTAGTTGCTACGCCCACAAAACGTCATTAAACGGAAGCCTATAAGGTATCATAATTAATTAGGTATCAAAAACTAACCAAATTAAGTTATGGAACTGTAATTTGGCAATAGCTAAGGAAACCTGTAATCTAAACATTTTTTAAAGAGTCGGCGTGACCGTTCGTTTAATGTCTAAATTGACGATGGGCGTGGCACCACCCATGCTATCGCATATCTTGGGAGCTACTCGACCGATTTCAACGAAATTCTGTAGTGGACATTTTTCCGACATTTGTCTATTGCAGTGCGAAAATGGGAATCGGACTACTACCACGCCTATTTTAATTATAATACAGTTTTTAATTCCATTTGATTATTTCAAATGCAGTTGATATAACGATTTATTTCCAAATTCATCCCAATCTGTTTTAGCCCCTAGGTGCCGAATATTTGGAACCCAGTATATATGTTGACTTTTGACCAAAAGTATCGGTCAATATGTGAGATATATAATTCAAAGTCAGATAGAATTATTTTTTTAATCTAATAATAAGATTGTCGAAAATTCGTTTAACTTTACTCTATATGATTGTATATTATATATGAGGTCCTTTTTGAAACCCTAGTAGCAATTTATTAGTCTGTGATATGTTAATTGTACCATATGTAGTATTGGCAAAGATAGATAAAATTGGGTCAATAGCAACCCCCAACTGCCAAATGATTCTCATAATGATATTCCTTAATCCCCCAAGAAAAGTGATTTCCGTATTTCCACCTGTATTTAAACCATTCAAATTGGTCAAATTATGTGATTAGAATGGAATTGGTCTAGACTTTGGTCTATATCTCATATCTCTTATATAATGTGTTCCGATCCCCGGTTGACGTTTCCCACTTTAACTCATTATATTCAATTGTCACAAATATCTCGTTTGAAGACGTCTTTAATAAAATTTTATCTGACGCGAATTAAAATATAGCAATAAAGCTAAGTTTAATTTTATGACCTTAAATGTAAGTCAAGAAGAAGCACACTTCATTTTAAATTATTCACGATTTTATCAAAATAATGTCTAAAAACAACATGTTTTTATTTTAATATATAGTTTAGTCAGCATCTGAAGGAGTTTTGCCGACTTTGATTATTGCAAGTTACAATGGTATAAAATGATCGGTTACACGAACTTAGCCTTTCCCTGTTAAAACATGCTTTTAGTATTCCGTTGGTTTCATGAGGTATTTCCTTACTTTTACGCTAAACGGTAATAATTCATAAGTAGTTGTAAAGTGTCTTGAGAGTCATTGAAACACGTCATTTAATTTAACATGATTTATTAAGAGAGCTGTTTTTATTTAAATTGGATTTGATTTGTTATGAAAATGAGTTCGTATCAGTAATAAGAAGGCACATTTCTTTGAGCGTTATTAATGTTTAAATTTTTTATAGGTATGTAAAAGTAAAAGCTATGTGTTAAATAAAATTTCCATATAACCAAAGAGTGAAAGAACCTGGGCGAATGTATATCGTCATCTAAAATGCAAAATAATGAACATCACTTTTCATAACTTTACAGGCGAACGAAAAATGGTACAACAGATACAAATCATATTGAAACAATATTGCGTTTTGGTGATAAAATGGTTATATATTGGTTATAACTGACAGCGGAAGTTGAATATTTTTTGCCACATTTATGTATTTAATAAGACGTAGTGAACCATAATCAATAAAAACACAATTTCGATTTTTTTATGTTACGTTTTTTGCGTTTTAGGTGACGATATATATTTAAACTTGCATATGATAAACTAAACCTTAAATTTTCAAGCAATTTTTTTTTGTATTTCGGTACATATACATACGACAACAAAAATATTTTGGATTTATAAATCCATTTCGGTCAAATTCTCGAATACCACTTATCTTGGCATCCTTGTTTTTAATACCAAATACTAAGTGGTTTCACATTGCTTACATATGTATATATTTATTATATATATATATATATCTCAAGAACATTCAAGCAACCAGTTCAAATGCAGTAGAAAGTGTGGGTAACCTGAAAACAAAAAGTTTTGCGTCTTCACCGTATTTAGGGTGTATTGATTACACAAGAAAACCAACCGCCAGCAGTAAGGAAGCCAAGCGCGGTAATATATGTATAATAAACATTGTATATGAGTAAATATAGAGCAACCATGAAAAAGTTTGTTTAGTCTAAAGAAAATTTCTGAAAGAGATTTGAAAAAGTATTATCTTTTTTTCAAATTCATATTTTATCTTTTGAAAAAAAAAATATAACCGAGGTTGTCATATTAGTCACAATTTACTATTACTAGGACCTGAAAGTGTCAATTACTTAGATTATTTTGATACTAAATTTATTTTACCAAAATGGTTTTAAGAAGTATAATTTCTTCAAAATTGTTTATACTAGAAGGTATTTTTTTTTTTTTTCAATATTTGAATTAAATTTTATTTTTTGAAAAAATAAAATAAAGTCAGGTACATAATAAAATTTTTAATGTTTCCTTATCAACCAATTTTATCATATTAGTCAAAATTTATTATTACTTAGCTCACTAGGATTACTTTGATACTGGATTTATTTTTGTTTGGTTATCTATTTTACAAAAAAGCACTATTACCTAAAAACTGTTATGCCTTCGCAGCTACAAAAATTTAAAAGCACTTTTCGACTGCTAAGTTGGAGTTGAAATGGAGCACGCTTTTTATATTAAATAAATTGAATTTGATTTTTAAACTCTTAGAGGATTTAATATTTTTCTTTATCCACAGTATTAGTTTCCACTAAATTAATTAAATTTAAATATAATATTTATTCACTCGCATTCACAATTACTTCAATTTTTAAATTTTCAATTATTTTTCCACAATTCGTTAAGACATTTCAATCTAAACTAAAATTTTTCCCATTTCATTTACAAGATTTTCCGAATATTCACTTTCACATTGCCTAGTCAACACGCGCGCCGAAAAAGTGTCGGATAGCTGTTTATTTATTTTTTTTTCTGTACTTGAATAGTAATCACTTCAGCGAGTTGTTAATTTATTTGATATAAATTTTACCGTTAACTAGTGCTAGCACACCCACTTAGTGAGACAAACGAAAAGAAACTAAATAATGCAGCAGAAACTTAAGCTACGGACTACTTACGTGTGTTAAAGAGTCCTTTTGGGACGCGCATGACTTCCACATATCCTTTAGGACACAGAGCGCTTGAGTGGAAACTACGAAGAGAAAGTCTACAGGTGTGAGTGTGGAACGCGACGAAAAGATTTTCATCAACATTGGCTTTATAAAGAGATTGGTGAGTACATTTTATTTCTCATTTGAGTTCTTTTTGATGAATTCTGAGTTATAGCTTGAAAAAGGGAAAACATATATCAATGAGATGAAGAGACAAGGATTTATAGAGTACATACATATAATATTTAAAAAACTACATATTATCTTTCATGAAGAAATACCTAGTACAGTGGTCCCTTTAGAGAGACATGAGATGGGAGTAGGTTAGGTTTGGCAAATTAAAGTCCCGCACTAAGGCTTTTGGCGCTTGCTCCTACTATAAAAAAAAACCGTTATCAGCAAGTAGGAGGTCAATTTATTATTTCCATATTATTTTCTAAATATAAGAAAATCTGTATACTAATTTTTTGTTGACAAAAGTTAGAAGCCCCTGTATATTTTAATGTAATAATTTTGCCACAATATAAAATAATTGAATATTTCCTATATTTTATTTAAATAATTGATGTCTTTGAATTAATTTAGTCTCAAAATTTTTAGGTTGCTAATTTTTATTGCACTTAAGAAATGTTTTCAAATGCAATTCCGCTTTAAGATAATTTCCAATAAAATAAATTTAAGGTGAAAAGCGAAGACTCTAGACGGTAATATGTTTTTATACTCTTGCAACCTGTTGCTATAAAGTATTAAAGTTTGTTCATATGCTATGGAGATGTTCAGACATGATTTTTTTAAATATGATTTTATTATGAATGATTTGGTGGTACAATCAAAAATTATATAAAAGGTTTTATTAAACAGGATAACTACTTTTTTGTTGTTTGTTTTTTTTTTTTTAATTATTTTGTCACCTATTTGACGTACCTTTTACCATAATATTATCTTCTGAAAGAAACTCTATTTGGTTCCCATAGCAGCAGCTTTTCAAAGCAGAAGCTGAATGTAGTATATAAGCGTGTATACATTGCTTATAAACATGTTGCTGACAACACCAGACGACATCTAAAAATCTCACTTTGTAACAACCACATGTTGCATGATATTTTCGCTGTTATTTGCAGCAAATGGGTAGGGTCCGTATACATAATATTATACTTATATATGTACCAGTAAAACTTGAGTCTCTCTGCTGAAGAGCTCATGCGCATTTCCCAACTTTTGCAGAATTTTTGTGAATGAAATAACTAGTATGTATCTGCTGAGAGTTGTTTTTCTATACTAATAGAAACTGGATTTAAACAGCTGAGTGTCAATATTTTCTGAATACCTATACATGTACTGTATAAAGGGTGATTGCATAGAAAAGTTAGAAATGTGATTTCATTTAGTTTTCCCCTTAAAAATATGAAAAGTTATAAATTCACTATTTGTATAAAATATGTATATGTATTATTTTGCTCATGTCCCGGATTAAGCTATTTTAAATACTATTTTAAATTTATTACATAAAAATTTGAAAGGAATAATACGAACTATATCACACACATTCAAAATTATTTGAAACTTAGCTTGTTTAGCTTTTAGAAAATTTCTATTATTTCATGTCACTAACACGAAGTGAGAAGAAATGTATCATAATAATGATATTGGAGACTATATAAATACTATTGTTTATATAAACTTAATCTAATAATCCCTAATAAAAGTGACCGTTCCATGTTTATAGTATAAAATAAAATAATATTTCAATTCTTCTTTTAATTCTTATTGAAATGTGAGGTTGCTTAATATGTCATCAAAAGATGCAATTAAGTGGTTTCATGACCCTACTTTATATTGAAAACAAATGTTTGTAAATCGTGTGCTTACTAATGCCTCTAAGAATAGCAATACAAAGATACTTAGTGTAGTGACCAATGCTTATTTTAAACAATTTATTTAACCTCAGCGATTGTAAAACTCATGAATGGGTTCAGTCTGTAGACCATCTCTCTTATCTGATATTAATTTTAACGTTCCCGCCCGCCCTACTAGGCAGTTTAGACCCTCACTTTTAAAATTTTCTAGAACAAATTTTGAGTTAAACGAACCATTCCGCCGTATATGTCATGATTTCAATTTTCATTCGAGCACATTTGATCTAACAGACTCACTCTTTACCATTAAAAAAATTATTTTATCTACTCTTAACAAGTAACATTTAGTAATTATAAACTTTAATCTAATTCTTAATTTCGGCTGTTGAAATTTTTGTTTCTGTAGCTGAGCAGCTTAAGATCGCAACGCTTAAAACTCTCTTGCCTTTTATGACTCGGCTAATTCCGCTCGTTCGCGGATTGCGCCCCTCGCGTCGGTTGGGCGGGAGGAGGGTAATCGTTGGGTATTATTATTATTATTATCGGATAATCAATTCATATATTCCGTAATATCTGCTCAACAAACTTTTTCATAAAATTTTAACCCTTTAGCGTTCGTGCTCTTAATGTAATTAGTTGGATATTAAATATTACTTAAACCCATTATTAATTTTCGATCGAAATTGTCACATACTCGCAACTCAAGTTTGTTTGTTTAGGACTGCGCCCAGAGCTTTTTGCAGATGAATCGTATTGCAAGGGTCATAGGGCGAGTAAAAATATTTTTTATTTTTTTTAAAAGAACTGTTTTTGTAAAAAATGTGCAGTTGTTATCATTTGTTTTAAGAAGAGCTTCTGTCTAAGACAGAAGCTCGTGATTATAAGTAGTGCGAGTGAAAAAATATATATTTTTTAAGAAAAGTTGCTTATGTAAAAACTTTTGATAATTTGTTTAAGAATAATTGCTTTATCTGAGATATAATTTGCTTTGAAGCTGGTGACTGTGATTACTGTAGTAAACTGAATACTAAATTCTCAGGTGCTTAATATTTGACAACTATTCCTTAGTCGTAACTAAATTTTGGGTAAGCCGATTGCCGAATTATTGTAAACTTTTAATTCATCAATAACACTAACAGATATAATCAATAAATTAAAAGAAAATTGTACGACAAAATTTTATATATTATTTGCCATTAAAGAAACTTATAACAATACATATATATTATATACTACATATACGTAACCAGCGTGTAATCGGTAAATAAATCAGATTGATGATAGTAATCCTTTAAACTCATTTATCAAACTGGAACTCGAATAAAGACAAAATTCTTACATTCTTAATACACTACATTCTTATACGAACTCTTTACAAAGGATTTGCCATCGTAACATTTTTCTGCTATCAAATTACTAAGAAAAACTATCCTTTTGCCAGCAAAGTGGCACACATTTATTCCATTGCATAAAAGGAAATAGTAACTTGCCACAGCACTAAAACAATAACCTTTCACCATAATTCTCATTATGCCCTTTTGATTCTGTTTTCTTGTCTGTTAGTGCTGTGGCGCTGTACAGTTAGTATTGCACTTAATAGCGGAATTATATAAATACAGATGGTCTAAGTGAATGCGAAGTAAAAAAGAAAAATGGAAATTGCTTTGAACTGTAATTTCCATCGTATACTGTGCATTGTTGAGTGGCCCATATAAAGCCAATAAATAAAATACATAAAGATAACAAATCTTCCAAACGCTATAGAAATTTTAAAATTATTACTTGATTGCTAAAAATATATAAAAAGTTTTTTCTTTGAAAATTATCATCAAGAAAGTTTCTAAATAGTTTCGCCGGACTGAAGAAGTTAAGCACTTTGTTAACCAATGTATGTGTCGCTGAAAACTTGAACCACATACAAAGCAAGACAATGACTTGTGGGTAATTGAAATATATTTCTATTTTTGGAAACAAAAACTGTGACTGTCAGCAAAAATGGCCGTCAAGTTCAACGTGGTTTATAACTGTTGGTTTGACTTTGAAATACAGTGCACGCAAGTTTTCTATACAGTCTGCTCTTACAGTGCTATAATTTATATTTGCTATATTCTGTACGTATATGCATTGAAAATATGTGAAAATACAAATACATAATATGTGGATGTTAACACGAACCATGGTCACGTTGTGCGTTATTCAACATATTGTTCATCTATGAGAGTTCATTTTCCCAGCTGAATAATGTGACGGACATAAAGAACGTTCTACTTCAAAGTTCTAAGTAATTTTTCTTGGCAAATTAAACTTTTCACTACTAACTATTGCACAACGCAAATACTTGTATAGTTAAAAGTTTCTCGCATTTTCAAATTTTTAAAAATTATCCACAAAGGCATTATGAAAAATAGTGGAAAAAACAGATACATATGTTAAAGAGGAAACTGTTTTCATTTCATCACATTAACTTTTATACTCAAGGGAGAGTTGAGTGCAAATTACGTAAATGGTGAAAAAAGATAACAACGAAGCAGGCAGATTTCAAATTCTAGGAAAACTTAAGTACAATATAAAAGCACACAATTAAATATATTTAAAGAATGTGCGTGCTAGAAAAGGCAAACAAAAAATTAAGCTGGGTTTCCTATCCAGCTCTTGCTTTGTGATAATAATTATTGCTTTGTGTTTCTGAGAATTTTAATAATAGTTAATTACACAAGTGAAAGAAAGATACAAATAGCCAATGGCTTCTATCAAAAAAAATATATATATAATTTTACTTTTACAACCTGTTGCTGCAAAGTATAATAGTTTTGTTTTTGTTTGGTGAAATCACAAATCTTTGGACCTGCTCAACTTATTTGGACTAAATTTAATACGTCATATTCCTATGACACAGTGCGTTTTAACCACGCCTACTTCCCATACGTCACAATTTCAAAGTCCATTTGATTCTTTCACTTTCCAGTACACAAATCAAGGAGGTTTGCAGTAGTAATTCCATTAAAGTATGTCAACTTATGACCAAATGAGTGTGGTTAATAGATAAAAGCAGGTCGATACTACCCCAACTCCCTTATACTATATTTAATGATTTTGAGTTTCCTAACAAATCTTGCGTCGAATATGTCGGTCAGTGTATGAGTTATATAGAGCATCAGTATACATAAAATTTCTAAGATTCCGATACTCTGGTTGACGTTTTACATCTTAATTTATTTCCCTGCAACTTTTAAGCAAGAATATAAAATGTTTGGTTGCACCCGAGCTTAGCCTTTCTTTACTTGTTTCTTGCTCAGAATATTCACTAACCCAGCTGTTGAGGAGTTTTTCTCTAGTTGGTGTTTTCAAATCAGCAATTCAGGTTGCCTATAATTTATTACAGTAAAAAACAGCGAAATCGAAAATGCACTAGTGTTATCCTTTTATTTGCAAAACTGTGTCAAATTATTTCGGACACTGTTTGTTTCATGATCTTAAAGAAGGCATAGCTTTTGTTCTTTTTGAACTGACAATTTCATTTGTTCTACGTGTCCTATTTGTAGGAAATAAGTTTTTTCAATCATTCTGAAGATAGTATTCTTTCGTTCAAGCATCCAATCAGTGATATTGACGGCTCACTGAGATGGTAAGATCAAAGCCATTGACCATGAGTTCAATTAACGAGGCTACTTTTTACTATAAGACTGCTTATTCAACAACTGGTTTTAAGTTTAAGGTGTTACGGCTTACCGAACAACAGTTTGTGTTTTTTGTTGCAACGATTAAGCAAGTAAAGACTCAAAACATTAAGCTTGTGAATTGCTTATGCAAATATATTTAGTATTGCAACAATTTAATAACGTTATGTTACCATTATGATAATTTGTTAACAAGACTCAGTTCGTTTCGAGTTAGATCACTCGCAGGAGAGGCAAACACAATAAACCAGTCTTTAGTCGAAAATTCTCTTCATGTGAAAATGGTAAATCTCTTGAGTTAAAACTGAAATAAAAAAGTGTATTTGGCTAGACAAATTTCATGATTATTTTTGCATATTGAATCAATTGTTACGAATTCGCCACATGTATCACCTCCATTTTATTTCAAATTGAGTTTTTCCATTTGAGAATACGCAAATAATAATGAATTTTTATTTTAGTTTGTTAAGCGTGTGTGGGTTGCAACTATTTATAACAATATCCTTCAACCTTACGATATATTTATGCAGAAAGGACCTTAGTCAGCTGTGTCAGCTGCATAGCTCGTTTATTTTTTATATACATATGAGTGATTAGTTATTTTGTTGATTGGGCTAACTTATTTGTATTATTGATAAACTGTATTTATCTGTTTTTAAAATCAATATATAATAAAAATAACATTATCCTTAAATTAAAAAGTTTACAAAGCCGGTTAACGTAGATCTTATGCACTTAAATTTCACCAAGGCGATATTGAATAGTGTTAAAAGCTCTTTTTCCAGTTTTTGGCTGCATATCATAGCATCTTTTATGACCCACAAATGATCATTGTTATGAATTGTGTTACCGATACACAGTAGCAAGACTCAACATCGTTTAATGTTTCTTTGCATACGATGTCAAGATACGTTGGAAACTAAGATACGTTGGCTTAAGGATATGGCAATGTCGAAAAATTTTTGTGCACCTTTAACACAAATGGATAGCATTTAGATAATTAGATTCAATTACGATAATTAAAAATAATTGATTAATCGAAATCATGAGAAAAAATACAAAAAATCTTGTCGGTCCAACAAAACCATCAACGTAGTAAGTACTTCACGTACTTTTTTACACAAATCCTTGAATGCGCCGATATTAAACGGTCACTGATAGTGTAATATGAGCAGCTGGATGCCGAAAAAGTTAAATTCTAGTAACCATTAAGAAACTTAAGGGGGTATTCTAGTCTAGAAATGCTATTTAACGGCATTTTTTAAAGTCCTATAAAAAAAACTAAGAACATTTTTACTATCCAATTTTTTATCAGATATTTTTTGATATTTTAAGAATACAAAAAAAAAATAAAAAATAAAAATTTTGTGATAATTTGATTAATTGCGGCGTGGTGGCGTGGAGGGGGTTGAAAATAAGTGTGCGCCCTTCCTGACACGATTCCAACACTTTGAGCGGTCTGAAAAAAAAATGTTTAATCAGTACAAATGCCGCTATGGTCTGAACTAGGATAAATAAAAAAAAAATTTTCAGTAAATGGCGACTGTTTGAATTTTTTGCCCTTTTGACAAAGATCAAAATTTTTTAAAAATAGTAGAAATCAAATATTTTTAATAATCGCAGTTCCAACCATAGAGAGATACATAAAGAAGGTCCACACCAAATTTCAAGTTAATC
>NW_024394242.1:0-3933 GCF_016617805.1 Bactrocera tryoni
ACTACTAGACCCATTTGCTTCACTTCCTTATCCAGTCTGGAGAAAGCATAACTAACGGCGCGGTTATTGTAGCCAATGAAATCAATGTCATCGGCATACGTAAGCAGCTGTACGAACTTATAGTAGATTGTCCCTGCTCGATTGAGCTCTTCAGCTCGAATTATTTTCTGCAGCAGTAGATTGAAGAAGTCGCACAATAGCGAGTCGCCTTGTCTGAAACCCCGTTTGATATCGAACGGCTTTGAGAGGACCTTTCCGATCCTGACTGAGCTTTTCGTATTTCTTCAGCTGTTGATTTTCCAGGCCTGAAACCACACTGACAAGGTCCAATCATCTTGTTGACGGTGGGCCTTAATCTTTCAAACAGTAAGCTCGATAGAATATGAATCTCATTTATCAATTTTAACAGGGCAGGCTTTGTATATATACAGTTGATTGTAAGATGACCAACTATCCAACATGCTCGAATATTTCCAAAAGCAGCTATAGTCTCATTACGAACACAAGTACCTAAGTGGCACAGAGCATTCATTGAAGGTCGTGAAGTTATCGAACACGTGACTGAACCAAATCGTCTATCCACCTCTGTTAATGACAAAAGCTTTTAAAAAGTTAAAGGAACTGTGCTTGAAAATCGTCGTGTCGGCATCAGAGAGAAAGCAGAGGATCTCAACATCTATTAGGAATCGTCCAGTAGAGATCGCAAAGTGATGCTAGACAACCTAATCAAATGCATCATTCGATTAGATTAGATGATTAAATGAGGACTGCAACGCGACCCAAGGTCTATTGTGTCCTCTCCTAAGTCACAACATATTGATAAAATCCCATATACGAGTACTACTAGGTGCTAGTAAGGCAATATGATCCCTCTTTTTGCGCCTGCAGACTTCTAGCAATCAATTAGCAGGTGTTCTGTGGTTTCAGACTTCATGTCGCAGAACCGGCAATTCGCACAAAAAGCTGGGCCCATGTTAAATAAGTGTTTCTTGAGCTTTTAATGGCCAGTGTAGAAGGCGACAAGTAGCCTGAGTTTGTCCCTTAGGAAGTCGATTATATATTTAAAACTTTTAAGTCTATAACCACCCATTATAAACTTAGCATGGTTCATGCCTTGGAGTTGTTGCAAATACCGCTCTCCACCCACTCTTTCATCCAGCTCTTTATGCTATAATGACCAATCGCATGTTCGGGTTATGGCATATTGGTGGATGCTGCTAAGCGGGCCCGCTCATCAGACAGTTCATTCCCGGCTATACCTTTGTGACCGGGCACCCAGATAGGGTACACTTGGTTACGATCTGATAGACTATACACTCCTGCACCAAAGCGGTTTGACTTCATTTCGTATGCAGAGATCACTTTTAGTGTCGGTTGACTGTCGCCTATAGTCAAGTGTTGGCGTTCTTGCATTGGCTCAGGAACCTATTTAGAAGGCGATAACAATAGTATGTAGATTGGTTAGTATTGTGTATTGATTCTCAGACGTTGGGCACCGAACTTTTCTTTTTTTTCGGAATTTTTTAGAATCTAACAATAAATTGTATAACCTTTTGAGGTTAACCAGGTTTTTGTGAGCTTACTCACTTAGCTTTCGACGCTTTTTTTGGTATACCAGAGAGTCTTATCTTGCATTATTCAAGCTATTGATTGATGTTTGACCAGACTGTCCAGACTGACCAACTTCCACTCCAGCGTTTTGGCTTAAGTTATCTTCGAATAAATTGTAGGGCCTGTAAGATCCTTTCTTTGATGTGGGCAACATAACTGTTTAATTGAAGACATTTCTACTGGATCATGTTGGATCGTCCAATTTCCCTAGGGCAAAAAAAAAATAAATAAATTATGGATATAATTAATAATAAGTGATTGCACTATCGGAATTTCTGTGATGAAGTCAAAAATGTACGAGATGCCACTTTGCGTTGTTGTAAGGGCAGAACACATTCTTAGAGTAATTTGGAAAAATACTGCCGAGTTAACAGGCTTCGGTCGGATAAAAATTCGCATCCGGTTAAGTTAGATAAATTCCAATGTTGTATTCTTGAAGTAATTTAGTGGAATGGTGCCGATTAACAGCCCTTGGCTGGATAAAAATCCAGACCCGTTCCGGTTCCTTAGACCCGACGTAAACGTAATGAGTGCCAGTCGTACAAGTAGCTTGTAAAAGGATGAGGTGGAGATATCTTAACACCTCTTCCTTGTCTCATCCGCTGTAGGGGATTCCTCTAATTTTACATCTGTAGAAATCCCAATAAGATGGTGGGTATAGCAAGAAAGCACATAATCTGATTTGTGATGGGTCCTTTGGCGGGGTGGCGATATCTGAATTCTAATTCCAGGCGTACAGGTTTTCCTTTGGCTTCGCAAATTATTGTGTTCAGCAATCTAAGTACGATTCCCACAATGTGTGATTAAGAAATGCAAGTCCATCAAGTTTTCAAAGGCGGATGTTCTGTTCAATTATTTGAGACAGTCTAGATTAATCGAACCTTGAACCCATTTCGATTTAATTTTTCACATTTGCACGATTCCTCAATAAAAAGAAAGGAAAGAAACAAATGTACATTTCTAAAGGAAGAATCGTGATCAAGTAAAACGAAATTCCATCAGTAAACCAACTAAACCTTTCCTAATATTACGCAATTTCGTATTTAATTTCACACATACTTCACAACAAACAGAACCAGTGTGAGAACCGTACTTTGCTAAGGATGCTAACAATACTCGTAGCTGTAGCTCAGGTCTGCGTTGAAAGAACCTGTTACATACATAAATAGAACAAATGGGCACGTTACACCTCTATATGAGTGCTTCATTCATTACTTATGCACTTGCATGCTCTTTTTCAGTTTTGGTTTTCAATACCTTAAAGTACCTACAACAAATCGCATTATGTAAGGCGTAATCCTTTTGCATCAATTTTCACACAGTTCCACAAGAACTTCCAAGAGTGAGTGCAATTGTTTCCTTCTTTGTATTTGTTTCTATGAATTGTTCATATGTAGATATATTTGTTTGCTCTTGAGTAGCGCTTCCTTCAAATTTGTGTGGCACGATAAGTGAAACTAAATTTCAAAGGTTGCCAGATCGCTTTATTCCTGTTACTGGAGTTTTCTTTAGAGCTAAGTTGAATTGATTGCAAGCGGAACATAACTTTACGCTGTAATTTGATAGGCCGACACAAGAAGCTATCTACATACATATGCATATATACATAGTAATTTGATAGGCCGACACAAGAAGCTATCTACATACATATGCATATATACATATATATGTACTTACATACATACATACATATGCAAAGGCATACACTTTTTTACTGCTATTTATAAACGCATGTCAATCACGGCTCCAGTCTGCGCAGCGCGAAATCCTTGTACCACGCTGTCGCTTCTTCAATTTGCCACATCAAGCAGCTGCCGTACATTTGCATAATTCCCACTTTGGATGCAGTGCAACGAAGGCAAAATTGTTCTACGGCATCCAAGCTATTTATAATTGAAGAGACTTAAATGATATTCAGAATTGTTCTAGAATGAAAATGGCCAAGGAGTGTCTGTGTGATGCAATCAAAGCTCTGCTCTTCAGCTCCAATTCCTTTGCGAATATATTATGAGCAGAAGACGCTTTTGGACAGGTCTTTGTAAATAATTTAAAAAAGGCAAGCGAGCGGTTAATTGAAATAGAACAAAAGATGTGAACGATCTAAGGTGGCGTGAGGGATATTCTAGTCAAGGCGGAAATTATTATTGTTTAGTCAAAGTGGAAACTGACGGTGAGCAATAACAAAAGCTCCGTCTGGTTCGAAAAGGACCCCTTCGAGTCGTTCGATACCAAACGAGGTCTCAGACAAGGCGACCCCTTTCGTGCGATTTCTTCAATCTACTGCTAGAGAAAATAATCCGAGCTACAAGCTGAATCGGGAAG
>NW_024394243.1:0-10559 GCF_016617805.1 Bactrocera tryoni
GTACAAGAAAATCGAATTTATACCGGTATCTAAGATTGTCGAATTCTTCCAAATGCACTGCCGTTGTGGCTTTATGTCAACTTCAGAAAGATGAAGAAGCATAATTAACTTAAATATGTTAAATTAATTATTTAAGGCAATTCAATATCGACTGCTAAATGTGTATATACAATAAAATCGAATTTATACCTGAATATAAGATTGGAGAACTCTTCCAAATGCGCTGCCGTTATGGCTTTATGTAAACTTCAGTAAGATGAAGAAGGTTAATTAACTTAAATTTGTTAAATTAATGGCTTAAAGCAATTCAATATCTTATGGTAAATGTGTATATATAAGAAAATCGACTTTATACCTGAACATAAGAATGTCGAATTCTTCTAAATGCACTGCCGTTGTGGCTTTATGTCAACTTCAGTAAGATGAAGAAAGTTAATTAAGTTAAATATGTTAAAGTAATGATATATGGAAATACAATATCGAATGCTAAATGTGTATATATAAGAAAATCGAGTTTATGCCTGAATATAAGATTTTCGAATTCTTCTAAATGCACTGCCGTTATGGCCTTATGTCGACTTCGGTAAGACGAAGAAGGCTAATTTACTTAAATATGTTAAATTAATGATTTGAAGCAACTAAATATCGATTGCTAAATGTGTACACACAAGAAAGTCGACTTTATACCTGAACATAAGATTGTCGACTTCTTCCAATTGCATTGCCGTTGAGGCTTTATGTCAAATTCAGGAAGATGAAGAATGTTAATTAACTTAAGTATGTTAAAATAATGATTTGAAGCAATTCAATATCGACTGCTAAATGTGCACAACTTCAGTAAGATGAAGAAGAATAATTAACTTAAATATGTTAAATTAATAATTTAAAGTATCTCAATATCGACTGTTAAATGTGTATATACAAGAAAATTGACTTTATTCGTGAATATAAGATTGGAGAATTCTTCCAAATGCACTGCCGTTATGGCTTTATGTCAACTTCAGTAAGATGAAGGAGGTTAATTAACTTAAATATGATAAATTAATGATTTAAAGCAGCACAATATCGGCTGCTAAATGTGAATTAACAAGAAAAGCGACTTTATACCTGTATATAAGATTGTCGAATTCTTCCAAGCGCACTGCCTTTATGGCTTTATAACAACTTCAGTAAGATGAAGAAGGTAAATTAACTTAAATATGTTAAATTAATGATTTAAGGCAATTCAATACCACCTGCTAAATGTGTATATACAATAAAATCGACTTTATACCTAAACATAAGATTGTCGACTTCTTCCAATTGCATTGCCGTTAAGGCTTTATGTCAAATTCAGGAAGATGAAGAATGTTAATTAACTTAAGTATGTTAAAATAATGATTTGAAGCAATTCAATATCGACTGCTAAATGTGCACAACTTCAGTAAGATGAAGATGCATAATTAACTTAAATATGTTAAATTAATGATTTAAAGTATCTCAATATTGACTGTTAAATCTGTATATACAAGAAAATTTAATTTATTCGTGAATATAAGATTGGAGAATTCTTCCAAATGCACTGCCGTTATGGCTTTATGTCAACTTCAGTAAGATGAAGGAGGTTAATTAACTTAAATATGATAAATTAATAATTTAAAGCAACACAATATCGGCTGCTAAATGTGTATTAACAAGAAAAGCGACTTTATACCTGTATATAAGATTGTCGAATTCTTCCAAGCGCACTGCCTTTATGGCTTTATAACAACTTCAGTAAGATGAAGAAGGTAAATTAACTTAATATGTTAAATTAATGATTTAAGGCAATTCAATGCCAACTGCTAAATGTGTATATACAAGAAAATCGACTTTATACCTGAAGATAAGATTGTCCATTGTTAATAACCTTCAATATGTTAAACAAATGACTTAAGGTAATTCAATATCGACTGCTAGATTTGTACATACAAGAAAATCGACTTTATACCTGAATATAAGATTGTCGGATTCTTTCAAATGCACTGCGGGTATGGCTTTATGTCAACTTCAGTAAGATGAAGAAGGTTAACTAACTTAAATATGTTAATATAATGATTGAGAGAAACTCAGTATCGACTGCTAAATGTGGATATGTATTAGAAAATCGACTTTATACCTGAATATAAGAATGTCGAATTCTTCCAAATGCACTGCCGTTATGGCTTTATGTCAACTTTAGTAAGATGAAGAAGGTTAATTAACTTAAACATGTTAAATTATTGATTAAAAAAAACTCAGTATCGACTGCTAAATGTGTATATACAAGAAAATCGACTTTATACCTGAATATAGGATTGTCGAATTCTTCCAAATGCAAAGCCCTTATAGCTTTATAGCAACTTCAGTATAATGAAGAAGGCTAATAAATTTAAAAATATTGAATTAATGATTTAAGGCAATTCAATATCGACTGTTAAATGTGTATATACGAGAAAATTGACTTTATACGTGAATATAAGTTTGTCGAATTCTTCCAAACGCACTGCCGTTATGGCTTTATATCAACTTCAGTAAGATGACGAAGGTAAATTAACTTAAATATGTTAAACTAAGGATTTTAAAAAACTCAATATAGACTGCTAAATGTGTATAGACAAGAAAATCGACTTTATACCTGAATATGAGAAAGTCGAATTCTTCCAAACGCACTGCAGTTCTGGCTTTATGTCAACTTCAGTAAGATGAAGGAGGTTAATTAACTTAAATATGATAAATTAATGATTTAAGGCAATTCAGTATCGACTGTTTAATGTGTATATATAAGAAAATCGACTTTATACCTGAATATAAGATTGTCGAATTCTTTTGAATGCACTTCCGCTATGGCTTTATGTCAACTTCAGTAAGAATAAGAAGGTTAATTAACTTAAATTTAAATGTGTATATACAAGAAAATCGACTTTATACCTGAGCATAAGTTTGTCGATTTCTTCACAACGCGCTGCCGTTTTGGCTTTATAACAACTTCAGTAAGATGAAGAAGGTAAATTAACTTAAATATGTTAAATTAATGATTTAAGGCAATTCAATATCGACTGCTAAATGTGTATATATAAGGAAATCGACTTTATACCTGAATATAAGATTGTCGAATTCTTCCAAATCCACTGCCGCTATGGCTTTATGTCAACTTCAGTAAGGTGAAGAAGGTTAATTAACTTAAGTATGTTAAAATAATGATTTGAAGCAATTCAATATCGACTGCTAAATGTGCACAACTTCAGTAAGATGAAGAAGCATAATTTACTTAAATATGTTAAATTAATGATTTAAAGTATCTCAATATTGACTGTTAAATGTGTATATACAAGAAAATTGACTTTATTCGTGAATATAAGATTGGAGAATTCTTCCAAATGCACTGCCGTTATGGCTTTATGTCAACATCAGTAAGATGAAGGAGGTTAATTAACTTAAATATGTTTAGTTAATGATTTAAGGCAATTCAATATCGACTGCTAAATGTGTATATACAATAATATCGACTTTATACCTGAATATAAGATTGTCGAATTCTTCCAAACGCGCTGCCGTTATGGCTTTTTGTCAACTTCAGTAAGATGAAGAAAGTAAACTAACTTAATTCTGTTAAATTAATTATTTAAGGCAATTCAATATCGGCTGCTTAATGTGTATATATAAGAAAATCGACTTTATACCTGAATATAAGTCTGTCGAATTCTTCCAAATGCACTGCCGTTATGGCTTTATATCAACTTCAGTAAGATGAAGAAGGTCAATTAACTTCAATATGTTAAATTAATGATTTATGGGAATTCAATATCGAATGCTAAATGTGTATATATAAGAAAATCGAGTTTATACCTGGATATAAAATTGTCGAATTCTTCTAAATGCACTTCCGTTATGGCCTTATGTCGACTTCTGTAAGACGAAGAAAGCTAATTTACTTAAATATGTTAAATTAATGATTTGAAGCAACTAAATATCGATTGCTAAATGTGTACACACAAGAAAGTCGACTTTATACCTGAACATAAGATTGTCGACTTCTTCCAATTGCATTGCCGTTAAGGCTTTATGTCAAATTCAGGAAGATGAAGAATGTTAATTAACTTAAGTATGTTAAAATACTGATTTGAAGCAATTCAAAATCGACTGCTAAATGTGCGCAACTTCAGTAAGATGAAGAAGCATAATTTACTTAAATATGTTAAATTAATGATTTAAAGTATCTCAATATTGACTGTCAAATGTGTATATACAAGAAAATTGACTTTATTCGTGAATATAAGATTGGAGAATTCTTCCAAATGCACTGCCGTTATGGCTTTATGTCAACTTCAGTAAGATGAAGGAGGTTAATTAACTTAAATATGATAAATTAATGATTTAAGCAACACAATATCGGCTGCTAAATGTGTATTAACAAGAAAATCGACTTTATACCTGAACATAAGTTTGTCGATTTCTTCACAACGCACTGCCGTTATGGCTTTATAACAACTTCAGTAAGATGAAGAAGGTAAATTAACTTAAATATATTAAATTAATGATTTAAGGCAATTCAATATCGACTGCTAAATGTGTATATATAAGAAAATCGACTTTATACCTGAACATAAGATTGTCGATTTCTTCAAAACGCACTGCCGATATGGCTTTATAACAACTTCAGTAAGATGAAGAAGCATAATTAACTTAAATATGTTTAGTTAATGATTTAAGGCAGTTCAATATCGACTGCTAAATGTATATATTCAAGAAAATCGATTTATACGTGAATATAAGATTGTCGAATTCTTCCAAATGCACTGCCGTTATGGCTTTATGTCAACTTCAATAAGAAGAAGAAGGTTAATTAACTTAACTGTGTTAAGTTAATGGTTTAAAGCAATTCAATATCGACTGCTGAATATGTATATACAAGAAAATCGACATTATACCTGAATATAGGAATGTCGAATTCTACCAAATGCACTGCCGTTATGGCTTTATGTCAACTTCAGTAAGATGAAGAAGGTAAATTAACTTAAATATGTTAAGTTAATGATTTAAGGCAACTCAATATCGACTGCTAAATGTGTATATACAAGAAAATCAACTTTATTCCTGTATATAAGATTGTCGAATTCTTCCAAATGCACTGCCGATATGGCTTTATATCGACTTCGGTAAGATGAAGAAGGCTAATTAACTTTAATTTGTTAAATTAATGATTTGAAGCAACTAAATATCGACTGCTAAATGTGTATATTCAACAAAATCGACTTTATACCTGAAGACAAGATTGTCAATTGTTAATTAACTTCAATATGTTAAATTAATGACTTAAAGAAATTCAATATCGACTGCTAAATGTGTATATATAAGAAAATCGACTTTATACCTGAATTCTTCCAAATGCACTGCCGTTGTGGCTTTATGTCAACTTCAGTAAGATGAAGAAGCATAATTAACTTAAATATGTTTAATTAATGATTTAAGGCAATTCAGTATCGACCACTAAATGTGTATGTACAAGAAAATCGATTTTATACCGGTATATAAGATTGTCGAATTCTTCCAAGCGCACTGCCTTTATGGCTTTATAACAACTTCAGTAAGATGAAGAAGGTAAATTAACTTAAATATGTTAAATTAATGATTTAAGGCAATTCAATACCACCTGCTAAATGTGTATATACAATAAAATCGACTTTATACCTGAATATAAGATTGGAGAATTCTTCCAAATGCACTGCCGTTATGGCTTTATGTAAACTTCAGTAAGATGAAGAAGGTTAATTAACTTAAATTTGCTAAATTAATGGCTTAAAGCAATTCAATATCTTATGCTAAATGTGTATATATAAGAAAATCGACTTTATACCTGAATATAAGAATGTCGAATTCTTCTAAATGCACTGCCGTCGTGGCTTTATGTCAACTTCAGTAAGATGAAGAAGGTCAATTAACTTCAATATGCTAAATTAATGATTTATGGAAATTCAATATCGAATGCTAAATGTGTATATATAAGAAAATCGAGTTTATACCTCAATATAAGATTTTTGAGTTCTTCTAAATGCACTGCCGTTATGGCCTTATGTCGACTTCGGTAAGACGAAGAAGGCTAATTTACTTAAATATGTTAAATTAATGATTTGAAGCAACTAAATATCGAATGCTAAATGTGTACACACAAGAAAGTCGACTTTATACCTGAACATGAGATTGTCGACTTCTTCCAATTGCATTGCCGTTAAGGCTTTATGTCAAATTCAAGAAGATGAAGAATGTTAATTAACTTAAGTATGTTAAAATAATGATTTGAAGCAATTCAATATCGACTGCTAAATGTGCACAACTTCAGTAAGATGAAGAAGAATAATTAACTTAAATATGTTAAATTAATAATTTAAAGTATCTCAATATCGACTGTTAAATGTGTATATACAAGAAAATTGACTTTATTCGTGAATATAAGATTGGAGAATTCTTCCAAATGCACTGCCGTTATGGCTTTATGTCAACTTCAGTAAGATGAAGGAGGTTAATTAACTTAAATATGATAAATTAATGATTTAAAGCAGCACAATATCGGCTGCTAAATGTGAATTAACAAGAAAAGCGACTTTATACCTGTATATAAGATTGTCGAATTCTTCCAAGCGCACTGCCTTTATGGCTTTATAACAACTTCAGTAAGATGAGAAAGGTAAATTAACTTAAATATGTTAAATTAATCATTTAAGGCAATTCAATACCACCTGCTAAATGTGTATATACAATAAAATCGACTTTATACGTGAATATAAGATTGGAGAATTTTTCCAAATGCACTGCCGTTATGGCTTTATGTAAACTTCAGTAAGATGAAGAAGCATAATTAACTTAAATATGTTTAATTAATGATTTAAGGCAATTCAATATCGACCGCCAAATGTGCATATATAAGAAAATCGACTTTATACCTAAATATAAGATTGTCGAATTCTTTCAAATGCACTGCCGTTATGGCTTTTTGTCAACTTCAGTAAGATGATGAAAGTAAACTAACTTAGTTCTGTTAAATTAATGATTTACGGCAATTCAATATCGGCTGCTTAATGTGTATATATAAGAAAATCGACTTTATACCTGAATATAAGTCTGTCGAATTCTTCCAAATGCACTGCCGTTATGGCTTTATATCAACTTCAGTAAGATGAAGAAGGTCAATTAACTTCAATATGTTAAATTAATGATTTATGGAAATTCAATATCGAATGCTAAATGTGTATATATAAGAAAATCGAGTTTATACCTGCATATAAGATTGTCGAATTCGTCTAAATACACTGCCGTTATGGCCTTATGTCGACTTCGGTAAGACGAAGAAAGCTAATTTACTTAAATATGTTAAATTAATGATTTGAAGCAACTAAATATCGATTGCTAAACGTGTACACACAAGAAAGTCGACTTTATACCTAAACATAAGATTGTCGACTTCTTCCAATTGCATTGCCGTTAAGGCTTTATGTCAAATTCAGGAAGATGAAGAATGTTAATTAACTTAAGTATGTTAAAATAATGATTTGAAGCAATTCAATATCGACTGCTAAATGTGCACAACTTCAGTAAGATGAAGAAGCATAATTAACTTAAATATGTTAAATTAATGATTTAAAGTATCTCAATATTGACTGTTAAATCTGTATATACAAGAAAATTTAATTTATTCGTGAATATAAGATTGGAGAATTCTTCCAAATGCACTGCCGTTATGGCTTTATGTCAACTTCAGTAAGATGAAGGAGGTTAATTAACTTAAATATGATAAATTAATGATTTAAAGCAACACAATATCGGCTGCTAAATGTGTATTAACAAGAAAAGCGACTTTATACCTGTATATAAGATTGTCGAATTCTTCCAAGCGCACTGCCGTTATGGCTTTATAACAACTTCAGTAAGATGAAGAAGGTAAATTAACTTAAATATGTTAAATTAATGATTAAAGGCAATTCAATACCAACTGCTAAATGTGTATATACAAGAAAATCGACTTTATACCTGAAGATAAGATTGTCCATTGTTAATAACCTTCAATATGTTAAACAAATGACTTAAGGTAATTCAATATCGACTGCTAGATTTGTACATACAAGAAAATCGACTTTATACCTGAATATAAGAATGTCGAATTCTTCCAAATGCACTGCCGTTATGGCTTTATAATAACTACAGTAAGATGAAGAAGGTAAATTAACTTAAATACGTTAGATTAATGCCTTAAGGCAATTCAATATCGACTGCTAAATGTGTATATATAAGAAAATCGACTTTATACCTGAATATAAGTCTGTCGAATTCTTCAAAATGCACTGCCGTTGTGGCTTTATGTCAACTTCAGTAAGATAAAGTAGCATAATTAACTTAAATATGTTTAGTTAATGATTTAAGGCAATTCAATATCGACTGCTAAATGTATATATTCAAGAAAATCGATTTATACGTGAATATAAGATTGTCGAATTCTTCCAAATGCACTGCCGGTATGGCTTTATGTCAACTTCAGTAAGTTGAAGAAGGTTAACTAACTTAAATATGTTAATATAATGATTGAGAGAAACTCAGTATCGACTGCTAAATGTGGATGTGTATTAGAAAATCGACTTTATACCTGAATATAAGAATGTCGAATTCTTCCAAATGCACTGCCGTTATGGCTTTATGTCAACTTTAGTAAGATGAAGAAGGTTAATTAACTTAAACATGTTAAATTATTGATTAAAAAGAACTCAGTATCGACTGCTAAATGTGTATATACAAGAAAATCGACTTTATACCTGAATATAGGATTGTCGAATTCTTCCAAATGCAAAGCCCTTATAGCTTTATAGCAACTTCAGTATAATGAAGAAGGCTAATTAATTTAAAAATATTGAATTAATGATTTAAGGCAATTCAATATCGACTGTTAAATGTGTATATACGAGAAAATTGACTTTATACGTGAATATAAGATTGTCGAATTCTTCCAAACGCACTGCCGTTATGGCTTTATATCAACTTCAGTAAGATGACGAAGGTAAATTAACTTAAATATGTTAAACTAAGGATTTTAAAAAACTCAATATAGACTGCTAAATGTGTATAGACAAGAAAATCGACTTTATACCTGAATATGAGAAAGTCGAATTCTTCCAAACGCACTGCAGTTCTGGCTTTATGTCAACTTCAGTAAGATGAAGGAGGTTAATTAACTTAAATATGATAAATTAATGATTTAAAGCAACACAATTTCGGCTGCTAAATGTGTATATACAAGAAAATCGACTTTATACCTGAATATAAGAATGTCGAATTCTTCCAAATGCACTGCCGTTATGGCTTTATGTCAACTTCAGTAAGATGAAGAAGGTCAATTAACTTCAATATGTTAAATTAATGATTTATGGAAATTCAATATCGAATGCTAAATGTGTATATATAAGAAAATCGAGTTTATACCTGAATATAAGATTGTCGAATTCTTCTAAATGCACTTCCGTTATGTCCTTATGTCGACTTCGGTAAGACGAAGAAAGCTAATTTACTTAAATATGTTAAATTAATGATTTGAAGCAACTAAATATCGATTGCTAAATGTGTACACACAAGAAAGTCGACTTTATACCTGAACATAAGATTGTCGACTTCTTCCAATTGCATTGCCGTTAAGGCTTTATGTCAAATTCAGGAAGATGAAGAATGTTAATTAACTTAAGTATGTTAAAATAATAATTTGAAGCAATTCAATATCGACTGCTAAATGTGCACAACTTCAGTAAGATGAAGAAGCATAATTATCTTAAATATGTTAAATTAATGATTTAAAGTATTTCAATATTGACTGCTAAATGTGTATATACAAGAAAATCGACTTTATACCCGAATATAAGAATGTCGAATTCTTCCAAATGCAATGCCGTTATGGCTTTATGTCAACTTCAGTAAGATGAAGGAGGTTAATTAACTTAAATATGATAAATTAATGATTTAAAGCAGCACAATATCGGCTGCTAAATGTGTATTAACAAGAAAATCGACTTTATACCTGAACATAAGTTTGTCGATTTCTTCACAACGCACTGCCGTTATGGCTTTATAACAACTTCAGTAAGATGAAGAAGGTAAATTGTCGAAACATCAGTCAGATGAAGAAGGTAAATTAACTTAAATATGTTAAGTTAATGATTTAAGGCAATTCAATATTGACTTCTAAATGTGTATATACAAGAAAATCGACTTTATACCTGAAGATAAAATTGTCAATTGTTAATAACTGTTTAAATAGATGCGCACTTTCACTTCGATCTTTGTGACACTTACCACTTCCACTTCTTTAACTAAAATACCCGGTTAATTTATAAGAGCAATTCAAGGTAGATTTAATTTATTTACAAATGTAGAAAATGAGGTTCAAGTTATCTGTAGTTCGATTTTTTAATGTAAAACAATATTGCGGAACTATTAACACTAGTTAATCTTAAGTTAAGCCAATGTGCGGACTATGCTAATATACGAGTATCGAAAAAGCGCGGATCACAGCGACGGTGTATACGGCT
>NW_024394244.1:0-19738 GCF_016617805.1 Bactrocera tryoni
AATCGAGATGGATTGCGTAATGTTTAAATGCAAGGAAATCGGTTTTATACCCAAATGTAAAATTAAGGATTTTTTTTCCAAATGCACTGCCGGTGTGGCTTTATGTCACCTTGGTAAGATGATGAGGGTTAATTAACTCTATTATGTTAAGCAAATGATTTGAAGAAATTCGGTGTGGATTTCTAAATGTGCATATGCAAGAAAATCGGTTTTATACCTAAATGTAAAATTATGGAATTTTTTTCCAAATGCACTGCCGTTATGGTTTTATGTCAACTTGAGTAAAATGATGAGGGTTAATTAAATTTAATAATATATGTTAAGCTAATGACTTGTTGCAACTTCATATGTATTTCTAAATGTGTATATACAAGAAAATCGGTTTTGTACCTAAATGTAAAATTAAGGAATTTTTCCAATGCTCTGTCGTTTTGGCTTTATGCCAACTTCAGTAAGTTGAAGAAGGTTAATTAACTTTAATATGTGAAGCTAATGATTTGAAGCAATTCGTTGTGGATTTCTTTATGTGTATATGCAAGAAAATCGGTTTTACACCTAAATGTAAAATTATGGAATTTTTTTCCAAATGCACTACCTTTATGGCTATATGCCAACTTGAGTAAGATGATGAGGGTTATTTAACTTTAGTATGTGAAGCTAATTTTTGATGCAAATTGATAAGCATTTTTAAATGTGTATATGCAAGAAAATCGGTTTTATAACTAAATGTAAAATTCCGGAATTTTTCCAAATGCACTGCCGTTTTGGCTTTATGCGAACTACAGTAAGATGGTGAAGGTTAGCTAACATTAAAATGTGAAGCTTATGATTTGAAGCAATTCGTTGTGGATTTCTAAATGTGTATATGCAAGAAAATCGGTTTTATACCTAAATGTAAAATTAAGGAATTTTTCCAATGCTCTGTCGTTTTGGCTTTATGCAAACTTCTGTGAGTTAAAGAAGGTTAATTAACTTTAATACGTGAAGCTGATGATTTGAAGCAATTCGTTGTGGATTACTTTATGTGTATATGCAAGAAAATCGGGTTTATACCTAAATGTAAAATTATGGAATTTTTTTCCAAATGCACTGCCGTTATGGCTTTATGCCAACTTAAGTAAGTAAGTTGATGAAGGTTAATTAAATTTAATAATATATGTTAAGCTAATGACTTGTTGCAACTTCCTATGTATTTCTAAATGTGTATATACAAGAAAATCGGTTTTGTACCTAAATGTAATTAAATTTAGTAATATATGTTAGGCTAATGACTTGTTGCAACTTCTTATGTATTTCTAAATGTGTATATACAAGAAAATCGGTTTATACCTAAATGTAAAATTATGGAATTTTTCCAATGCTCTGTCGTTTTGGCTTTATGCCAACTTCTGTAAGTTGAAGAAGGTTAATTAACTTTTATATGTGAAGCTAATGATTTGAAGCAATTCGTTGTGGATTTCTTTAGGTGTATACGCAAGAAAATCAGTATTACACCTAAATGTAAAATTATGGAATTTTTTCCAAATTCACTGCCGTTACGGCTTTATGCCAACTTCTGTAAGTTGAAGAAAGTTAATTAACTCTAATATGTTAAGCTAATGATTTGAACGAATTCGTTGTGGCTTGCAAGAAAATCGGTATTATACTTAAATGTAAATATCTCCAATTTTACCCAATTCTCTGTCGTTTTGGCTAAATGGCAAGTTCTGTAAGATAAAGAAGGTTAATTAACTTAAATATGTTAAGCCAATGATTTGAAGCAACTTGATATGGATTTCTAAATGTGCACATGCAAGAAAGTCGGTTTTATACCTAAATGTAAAATTATGGAATTTTTCCAATGCTCTGTCGTTTTGGCTTTATGCCAACTTCTGTAAGTTGAAGAAGGTTAATTAACTTTAGTTTGTAAAGCTAATGATTTCAATCAACTCGATATGGATTGTTAAATGCTTAAATGCAAGAAAATCGGCCTTATGCCTAAATGTAAAATTATGGAATTTTTCCAAATGCACTGCCGTTATGGCTTCATATCAATTTGAGTAAAATGATGAGGGTTAATTAACTATAATATGTGAAGGTAATGATTTTGAGCAATTCCTGCTGGATTTCTAAATGTGTATATGCAAGAAAATTGGTTTTATACCTAAATGTAAAATTATGGTTTTTTTTCGAAATGCACTGCCGTTATGGCTTTGTGTCAACTTGGGTAAGATGATGAGGGTTAATTAACTTTAATATGTGAAGCTTATGATTTGAAGCAATACGTTGTGGATTTATAAATGTGTATATGCAAGAAAATCGGTTTTATACCTAAATGTAAAATTCTCCAATTTTTCCTAATTCACTGTCGTCTTGGCTTAATGCCAAGTTCTGTAAGATAAAGAAGGTTAATTAACTTAAATATGTTAAGCCAATGATTTGAAGCAACTTGATATGGATTTCTAAATGTGCACATGCAAGAAAGTCGGTTTTATACCTAAATGTAAAATTATGGAATATTTCCAATGCTCTGTCGTTTTGGCTTTATGCCAACTTCTGTAAGTTGAAGAAGGTTAATTAACTTTAATTTGTAAAGCTAATGATTTGAATCAACTCGATATGGATTGTTAAATGCTTAAATGCAAGAAAATCGGCCTTATGCCTAAATGTAAAATTATGGAATTTTTCCAAATGCACTGCCGTTATGGCTTCATATCAATTTGAGTAAAATGATGAGGGTTAATTAACTATAATATGTGAAGGTAATGATTTGAAGCAATTTGTGCTGGATTTCTAAATGTGTATATGCAAGAAAATAGGTTTTATTCCTAAATATAAAATTATGGATTTTTTTTCCAAATGCACTGCCGTTATGGCTTTATGTCAACTTGGGCAAAATGATGACGCTTAATTAACTTTAACATGTTCAACAAATGATTTGAAGCAACTTAATATGTATTTCTAAATGTGTGTATTCAAGAAAATCGGTTTTATACCTAAATGTAAATTTATGAATTTTTATTCCATATGCACTGCCATTATGGCTTTATGTCAACGTGGGTAAGATGATGAGGGTTAATTAACTTTAACATGTTAAACAAATGATTTGAAGCAACTTGATATATTTTCTTAAATGTGTGTGTGCAAGAAAATCGGTTTTATACCTAAATGTAAAATTATGAAATTTTTTTCCAAATGCACTGCCTTTATGGCTTTATGTCAACTTGGGTAAGATGATGAAGGTTAATTAACATAAATAGGTTAAGCAAATGATTTGAAGCAACTTGATGTGTATTTCTGAATGTGTATATGCAAGAAAATCGGTTTAATGCCTAAATATAAAATTTTGGAATTTTTGCAAATGCACTGTCGTTTTGGCTTTATGCCAATTTCTGTAAAATGGAGAAGTTTAATTTACTTTAATATGTGATGTTAATGATTTGAATCAAGTCGGGATAGACTGCTAATGATTAAATGCAAGAAACCTAAATGTAAAATTATGGATTTTTTTTTCCAAATGCACTGCCGTTATGGATTTATGTCAACTGTAAGACGAAAAGGTTTGTTAACTTTAATATGTGAAGTTGATGATTTGAAGCAACTTGATATGTATTTCTAAATGTGTATATGCAAGAAAATCGGTTTTATACCCAAATGTAAAGTTCTGTAATTTTTCCCAATGATCTGGTGTTTTGTCTTTTTGTAACTTGAGTAAGGTGATAAGGACTAATTAACTTTAATATGTTTAGCAAATGATTTGAAGCAACTTGATATGGATTTCTTGATGTGAACATGCACGAAAATCTGTCTTATACCAAAATGTTCAATTATGGAATTTTTCCAAATGCACTGCCGTTATGGCTTTATGCCAACTGTAAGATGAAAAGGTTAGTTAACTTTAATATGTGAAGCTAATTATTTGAAGAAATTCTTTGTGGATTTTTAAATGTGTATGTGCAAGGAAATCGGTTTTATACCTAAATGTAGATTTCTGTAATTTATCCCAATGCTCTGCTGTTATGGCTTTATGTCAAGTTGAGTAAGATGATGAGTGTTAATTAACTTTAATATGTGAAGCTAATGATTTGAGGCAATTCGTTGTGGATTTCTAAATGTGTATACGTAAGGAAATCGGTTTTATAACTAAATATAAAATTATGGAATTTTTTTCCAAACGCACAGCCGTTATGACCTTATGCCAACTTCTGTAATTTTATGAAGGTTAATTAACTTTAATATGTTAAACTTATGACGTGATGCAACTTGATATGGATTTCTTAATGTGTATATGCAAGAAAATCGGTTTTATACCTAAATGCCAAATTCTGTAATTTTTCCGAGGCTCTGTCGTTTTGGCTTTATGCCAATTTCTGTAAAATGAAGAAGGTTAATTAACTCAAATATGTGAAGTTAATGATTGGAATCGAGTCGAGATGGATTGCGTAATGCTTAAATGCAAGAAAATCAGTTTTATAAATAAATGTAAAATTATAGATTTTTTTTCCAAATGCACTGCCGTTATGGATTTATGTCAACGTGGGTAAGATGATGAGGGTTAATTAACTTCATTTTGTGAAGCTAATGATTTGAAACAACTTAATATGTCTTTCTTAATGTGTATATACAAGAATTTCGGTTTTTTACCTAAATGTAAAATTCTGTAATTTTTCCGAATGCTCTGTCGTTTTGGCTTTATGTCTACTTGAGTAAGATGATGAGGGTCAACTAACTTTAATATGTAAAGTGAATGCTTTGAGACAACTTGATATGTATTTCTAAATGTGTTTATGCAAGAAAATCGGTTTTATACCTAAATGTAAAATTATGGAATTTTTCCCAATGCTCTGTCGTTTTGGCTTTATGTCTACTTGAGTAAGATGATGAGGGTCAACTAACTTTATAATGTAAAGTTAATGCTTTGAAACAACTTGATATGTATTTCTAAATGTGTATATGCAAGAGAATCGGTTTTATACATTAATGTAAAGTTCTGTAATTTTTCCCAATGCTCTGTCATTTTGGCTTTAGGCCAACTTCTGTAAGTTGATGAGGTTTAACTAACTTTATTATGTAAAGTAAATGATTTGAAACCATTCGACATAGGTTGCCAAATGTGTATCTGCAAGGAAATCGCTTTAACACCTAAATGTAAAATTATGTAGTTTATCCCAATGCTCTGTCGTTTTGGCTTTTTGTCAACTTGTGTAAGTTGATGGAGATTAAGTAACTTTAATATGTTAAGCTAACGATTTAAAGGAACTTGATATGGATTTCGATATGTGTACATGTGTATGCAGTGCCGGTATGGCTTTATGTCAACTTGGGTAAAATGATGAGGGTTAGTTAACTTTAATATGTGAAGCTAATGATTTGAAGCAACTTGATATGGATTTCTAAATGTGTACATGCAAGAAAATCGGTTTTATACCTGAATGTAAGATTATGGAATTGTTTCCAAATGCACTGCCGTTATGGCTTTATGCCAACTTCTGTAAGTTGAAGAAGGTCAATTTACTTAAATATGTTAAGCTAATGATTTGAAGAAATTCGGTGTGGATTGCTAAACGTTTAAATGCAACAAAATTAGTTTTATACCTAAATGTAAAATTCTGTAATTTTTTTCAATGCTTTGTCGTTTTGGCTTTATGTCAACTTGAGTAAGATGATGAGGGTTAATTAATTTTAGTTTGTGAATGTAATGATTGGAAACAACTTGATATGGATTTCTAAATATGAACTTACATGCAAGAAAATCGGTTTTATACCTACATGTAAAATTATGGATTTTTTTCCAAATGCACTGCCGTTATGGCTTTATGCCAACTTCTGTAAGTTGAAGAAGGTTAATTAACTTTAATATGTGAAGCTAATGATTTGAAACCATTCGACATAGATTGCCAAATATGTATCTGCAAGAAAATCGGTTTTATACCTAAATGTAAAATTCTGTAATTTTTCCCAATGCTCTGTCGTTTTGGCTTTTCGTCAACTTGTGTAAGTTGATGGAGATTAAGTAACTTTAATATGTTAAGCTAATGATTTGGAAAAATTCGGTGTGGAGTTCTAAATGTGTATAGGCAAGAAAACCTGTTTTATATCTAAATGTAAAACTCTGTAATTTTTCCCAATGCTTTGTCGTTTTGGCTTTATGTCAACTTGAGTAAGATAATGTTAACTAACTTTAATATGTAAAGTTTATGATTTGAGACAACTTAATATGTCTTGATAAATGTGTATATGCAAGAAAATCGGTTTTATACCTAAATGTAAAATTCCGTAATTTTTCCAATGCTCTGTCGTTTTGGCGTTATGCCAACGTCTGTAAGTTGATGAGGGTTAGATAACTTTAATATGTGAAGCTAATGATTTGCATCGAGTCGAGATGGATTGAAAAATGATTAAATGCAAGAAAACTGGTTTTATACCTAAATGTAAAATTCTGTAAGTTTTCCCAATGCGCTGCCGTTTTGGCTTTATGCCAACTTCTGTCAGTTGGAGAAGGTTAATTAACTTAAATATGTAAAGTTAATGACTTGTATCAACTCTATATAGATTGCTTAATGTTTAAATGCAAGAAAATCGGTTTTATACCTAAATGTAAAATTCTGTAATTTTTCTCAATGCTTTGTCGTTTTGGCTTTATGTCAACTTGGGTAAGATGATGAGGGTTAATTAATTTAAATATGTGAGGCTAATGATTTAAAGAAATTTGTTGTGATTATTTTTATGTGTATATGCAAGAAAATCGGTTTTATACATAAATGTAAAATTCTGTAATTTTTCCAAATGCACTGCCGTTATGGCTCTATGCCAACTTCTGTAAGATGAAGAAGGTTAATTAACTTTAATATGTGAAGCTAATGATTTGAAACCATTCGACATAGATTGCCAAATATGTATCTGCAAGAAAATCGGTTTTATACTTAAATGTAAAATTCTGTAATTTTTCCCAATGCTCTGTCGTTTTGGCGTTATGCCAACGTCTGTAAGTTGATGAGGGTTAGATAACTTTAATATGTGAAGCTAATGATTTGCATCGAGTCGAGATGGATTGAAAAATGATTAAATGCAAGAAAACTGGTTTTATACCTAAATGTAAAATTCTGTAAGTTTTCCCAATGCGCTGTCGTTTTGGCTTTATGCCAACTTCTGTAAGTTGAAGAAGGTTAATTAACTTTAATATGTTTAGCCAATGATTTGAAGCAATTCGTTGCAGATTTCTAAATGTGTATATGCAAGAAAACCGGTTTTATTCCTGAATGTAAAATTCTGTAATTTTTCATAATGCTCTTTCGTTATGGCTTTATGCCAACTTGAGTAAAATTATGAGGGTTAATTAACTTTAATATGTAAAATTAATGATTAGAATCAATTCGATATGTATTTCTAAATGTGTATATGCAAGAAAATCGGTTTTAAACCTGAATGAAAAACTATGGAATTCTTTCCAAATGCACTGCCGTTATGGCTTTATGTTAACTTGGGTAAGATGATGAGGGTTAACTAACTTTAATATGTGAAGCTAATGATTTGAAACCATTCGACATAGATTGCCAAATATGTATCTGCAAGAAAATCGGTTATATACCTAAATGTAAAATTCTGTAATTTTTCCCAATGCTCTGTCGTTTTGGCTTTTTGTCAACTTCTGTAAGTTATGAAGGTTAATTTACTTTATTATGTTAAGCTAATGACTTGATGCAACTTGATGTGGATTTCTTAATGTGTATATGCAAGAAAATCGGTTTTATACCTAAATGTAAAATTCTGTAATTTTTCCAAATGCACTGCTGTTATAGCTTTATGTCAACTTGAGTAAGATGATGAGGTTTAATTAACTTTAATTTTTGAAGCTAATGATTTCAAGCAATTCGTTGTGATTTTTTAAATGTGCATATGCAAGAAAACCGGTTTTATACCTAGATGTCAATTTATGGAATTTTTTCCAAATGCACTGCCGTTTTGGCTTTATGCCAACTTCTGTAAGTTGAAGAAGGCTAACTAACTTAAATATGTTTAGCCAATGATTTGAAGCAATTCGTTGCAGATTTCTAAATGTGTATATGCAAGAAAACCGGTTTTATACCTAAATGTAAAATTATGGAATTTTTTTCCAAGTGCACTGCCGTTATGGCTTTATGTCAACTTGGGTAAGACGATGAGGGTTAATTAATTTAAATATGTGAGGCTAATGATTTAAAGAAATTTGTTGTGATTATTTTAATGTGTATATGCAAGAAAATCGGTTTTATACCTAAATGTAAAATTCTGTAATTTTTCCAATTGCACTGCCGTTATGGCTCTATGCCAACTTCTGTAAGATGAAGAAGGTTAATTAACTTTAATATGTGAAACTAATGATTTGAAATCATTCGACATAGATTGCCAAATATGTATCTGCAAGAAAATCGGTTTTATACCTAAATGTAAAATTCTGTAATTTTTCCCAATGCTCTGTCGTTTTGGCTTTTTGTCAACTTCTGTAAGTTGAGGAAGGTTAGTTTACTTTAATATGTTAAGCTAATGACTTGATGCAACTTGATATGGATGTCTAAATGTGTATATGCAAGAAAATCGGTTTTATACCTGAATGTAAAATAATGGAATTTTTCCCCAAATGCACTGCCGTTATGGCTTTATGTCAACGTGGCACAGTGTTGCGGAACCGGAATTTTTTGGAAATCATATTGCCTAAACTGTAATTTTAATTGTATCGATGAGAAACTTCTACAGATTGGTCAGAATGAAATCCCAAACAGAATGAGTGAAAAAAAAATTTACACCGAAAAAAATTGTTGGGTCAAATTTTCAACAAAAGTCAAAAAAAAAAAGTTGTTCGAAAAATTTACAAAAAAAAATTATTTTAATTCTTCTTTTATTTCTGATAAATACCCTATGATTAGTTTTTTAAATAAAGTATAGGGTGGTCTGAACAAGAATTATAAACGTCAAATTTTCATGATTTTTCGATATTTGTTGAAAAACTCTAAAATTTTATATAAAACTAAAATCTATTTTATTTCTTATTTGAAAGGTGGCAATAAAGGCCTTAATTTGATACCGGTTTGAAGTCAATAGCTTCAGTTTTAAGAGAGTTATGCTCATTTTTGTGGAGTGCTAGAATAGATGTAGAATAAAAAAAAATTTTAAGATACTTTTTTATAACACAGGCACATTTTATTGCATTCTACAGAAAAGTTACAAATTATCAGTCATCTACCAATAATTTCGTTGCTTCCTCTGATAATTTCAGGTGTTTCTTCTCCTTCAGTATTCTCCTACTTGTGATTGCGGGATCAGAATTGGCGAGCAGATAACGTAATATGTCTTCACAATTGTCTTTTCTTGATGTTTTCCTCGCATGGTAAGCCTTGTGTTTCTGAAGTCCTTGTTTCCTGCTTCCAATGCTTCTTCTGATAGTTGCCCAATGGGGACCAAAAATGAACGAATTATTTCGAAAACCAATATGATTAAATTACTCAATAAGTAATTTTGAGAATTTCCGTTCTATTTCTATGGAATAAATACTGAGAGTGATATACTAAAATCACTATAACTCCCAGGAGGGCAGGTATGGGCAGCTGATTTTTTCACAGTTCGTTGAAAACAAATTATGTAACATTTCTATAGTGGTGTCGAACTGGGACTCTCTGGGACTTTTTAGATATTGCTTACCTAACCCAAATTTAAAGGAAAAATTGATCTTTAGTTGGGTTTTCACTTTAAAAAAGGTGCATATGAAAATGTCTCAAACAACATTCCTTTGTTTTACAGAAGATACTTGTCCAAAGGCAGATTTTTTTTCCGAATAAAAATATCTGTCACCAAAATCAAATGAGATCATTTTGAATACAGCCCTGAAATCCCCTCTTTTCATGAAAATTTTGTGTATTTAACTTCTAAAATCAATTAAAAATCAACGGGCCAACATAAAAATAAGCTTTATGTGTTTTTTGTTTACTTGGAATGTCTGTGACAAAATTGCATCATTAAAATCACTGAAAAAAATAATCGGAGAAAAGTTACTGTTCCACTAGCAGCAACACAGTGCGTGGGTAAGATGATGAAAGTTAATTAACTTTAATTTGTGAAGCAAATGATTTGAAACAACTTGATATGGATTTCTAAATGTGTACATGCATGAAAATCGGTTTTACACACAAATTTGAATTTATGGAATTTTTTCCAAATGCATTGCCGTTATGGCTTTATGACAACTTCTGTAAGGTGAAGAAGGTTAATTAACTTTAATATAAGAAGCTAATTATTTGAAGCAATTCGTTGTGGATTTCTAAATGTGTATATGCAAGAAAATCGGTTTTATACCTAAATGTAAAATTCTGTAATTTTTACCAAGGCTCTGCCGTTATGGCTTTATGTCAACTTGAGTAAGATGAAGAGGGCAATTCGAAATAGATTGTTAAATGTGCATCTGCAAGAAAATCGGTTTTATACCTAAATGTAAAATTCTGTAATTTTTCCCAAGGCTCTGTCATTTTGGCTTTATGCCAATTTCTGTAGAATGAACAAGGTTAATTAACTTCAAAATGTGAAGTTAATGTTTTGAATCGAGTCGAGATGGATGTTTAAGTGTTTAAATGCACGAAAATCGGTTTTATACCTAAATGTAAAATTATGGAATTTTTTTGCAAATGCACAGCCGTTATGGCTTTATGCCAACTTCTGTAAGTTGATGAAAGTTAAGTTACTTTAATATGTTAAGCAAATGATTTGAAGCAACTTGATGTGTATTTCTGAATGTGTATATGCAAGAAAATCGGTTTAATGCCTAAATATAAAATTTTGGAATTTTTGCAAATGCACTGTCGTTTTGGCTTTATGCCAATTTCTGTAAAATGGAGAAGTTTAATTAACTTTAATATGTGATGTTAATGATTTGAATCAAGTCGGGATAGACTGCTAATGATTAAATGCAAGAAACCTAAATGTAAAATTATGGATTTTTTTTTCCAAATGCACTGCCGTTATGGATTTATGTCAACTGTAAGACGAAAAGGTTTGTTAACTTTAATATGTGAAGTTGATGATTTGAAGCAACTTGATATGTATTTCTAAATGTGTATATGCAAGAAAATCGGTTTTATACCTAAATGTAAAGTTCTGTAATTTTTCCCAATGATCTGGTGTTTTGTCTTTTTGTAACTTGAGTAAGGTGATAAGGACTAATTAACTTTAATATGTTTAGCAAATGATTTGAAGCAACTTGATATGGATTTCTTGATGTGAACATGCACGAAAATCTGTCTTATACCAAAATGTTCAATTATGGAATTTTTCCAAATGCACTGCCGTTATGGCTTTATGCCAACTGTAAGATGAAAAGGTTAGTTAACTTTAATATGTGAAGCTAATTATTTGAAGAAATTCTTTGTGGATTTTTAAATGTGTATGTGCAAGGAAATCGGTTTTATACCTAAATGTAGATTTCTGTAATTTATCCCAATGCTCTGCTGTTATGGCTTTATGTCAAGTTGAGTAAGATGATGAGTGTTAATTAACTTTAATATGTGAAGCTAATGATTTGAGGCAATTCGTTGTGGATTTCTAAATGTGTATACGTAAGGAAATCGGTTTTATAACTAAATATAAAATTATGGAATTTTTTTCCAAACGCACAGCCGTTATGACCTTATGCCAACTTCTGTAATTTTATGAAGGTTAATTAACTTTAATATGTTAAACTTATGACGTGATGCAACTTGATATGGATTTCTTAATGTGTATATGCAAGAAAATCGGTTTTATACCTAAATGCCAAATTCTGTAATTTTTCCAAGGCTCTGTCGTTTTGGCTTTATGCCAATTTCTGTAAAATGAAGAAGGTTAATTAACTCAAATATGTGAAGTTAATGATTGGAATCGAGTCGAGATGGATTGCGTAATGCTTAAATGCAAGAAAATCAGTTTTATAAATAAATGTAAAATTATAGATTTTTTTTCCAAATGCACTGCCGTTATGGATTTATGTCAACGTGGGTAAGATGATGAGGGTTAATTAACTTCATTTTGTGAAGCTAATGATTTGAAACAACTTAATATGTCTTTCTAAATGTGTATATACAAGAATATCGGTTTTATTCCTAAATGTAAAATTATGGAATTTTGTTCAAATGCACTGCCGTTATGGCTTTATGCTAACTTCTGTAAGTTGAGGAAGGTTAATTAACTTTAAGATGTTAAGTTATGACTTGATGCAACTTGATATGTCTTTCTAAATGTGTATATACAAGAATATCGGTTTTATACCTAAATGTAAAATTCTGTAATTTTTCCGAATGCTCTGTCGTTTTGGCTTTCTGCCTACTTGAGTAAAATGATGAGGGTTAACTAACTTTAATATGTAAAGTTAATGATTTGAGACAACTTGATATGTATTTCTAAATGTGTATATGCAAGAAAATCGCTTTTATACCTTAATGTAAAGTTCTGTAATTTTTCCCAATGCTCTGTCATTTTGGCTTTTCGTCAACTTCTGTAAGTTGATGAAGGTTAAGTAACTTTAATATGTCAAGCTAATGACTTGATGCAAATTGATATGGATTTCTAAATGTGTTTATGCAAGAAAATCGGATTTATACCTAAATGTAAAATTCTGTAATTTTTCCCAATGCTCTGTCGTTTTGGCTTTAGGCCAACTTCTGTAAGTTGATAAGGTTTAACTAACTTTAATATGTAAAGTTAATGATTTGAAACTTAGGTTGCCAAATGTGTATCTGCAAGAAAATCGCTTTTATACCTAAATGTAAAATTATGTAATTTATCCCAATGCTCTGTCGTTTTGGCTTTAGTCAACTTGTGTAAGTTGATGGAGATTAAGTAACTTTAATATGTTAAGCTAATGATTTAAAGGAACTTGATATGGATTTCGATATGTGTACATGTATGCAGTGCCGGTATGGCTTTATGTCAACTTGGGTAAAATGATGAGGGTTAGTTAACTTTAATATGTGAAGTTGATGATTTGAAGCAACTTGATATGGATTTCTAAATGTGTACATGCAAGAAAATCGGTTTTATACCTGAATGTAAGATTATTGAATTTTTTCCAAATGCTCTGCCGTTATGGCTTTATGCCAACTTCTGTAAGTTGAAGAAGGATAATTAACTTCAATATGTTAGGTTAACGATTTGAAACAACTTAATATGTCTTTCTAAATGTGTATATACAAGAATTTCGGTTTTTTACCTAAATGTAAAATTCTGTAATTTTTCCGAATGCTCTGTCGTTTTGGCTTTATGTCTACTTGAGATGATGAGGGTCAACTAACTTTAATATGTAAAGTGAATGCTTTGAGACAACTTGATATGTATTTCTAAATGTGTTTATGCAAGAAAATCGGTTTTATACCTAAATGTAAAATTATGGAATTTTTCCCAATGCTCTGTCGTTTTGGCTTTATGTCTACTTGAGTAAGATGATGAGGGTCAACTAACTTTATAATGTAAAGTTAATGCTTTGAAACAACTTGATATGTATTTCTAAATGTGTATATGCAAGAGAATCGGTTTTATACATTAATGTAAAGTTCTGTAATTTTTCCCAATGCTCTGTCATTTTGGCTTTAGGCCAACTTCTGTAAGTTGATGAGGTTTAACTAACTTTATTATGTAAAGTAAATGATTTGAAACCATTCGACATAGGTTGCCAAATGTGTATCTGCAAGGAAATCGCTTTAACACCTAAATGTAAAATTATGTAGTTTATCCCAATGCTCTGTCGTTTTGGCTTTTTGTCAACTTGTGTAAGTTGATGGAGATTAAGTAACTTTAATGTGTTAAGCTAATGATTTAAAGGAACTTGATATGGATTTCGATATGTGTACATGTGTATGCAGTGCCGGTATGGCTTTATGTCAACTTGGGTAAAATGATGAGGGTTAGTTAACTTTAATATGTGAAGTTGATGATTTGAATCGAGTCGAGATGGATTGCTAAATGTTTAAATGCAAGAAAACTGGTTTTATAACTAAATGTAAAATTTTGGATTTTTATTCCAAATGCTCTGCCGTTATGGCTTTATGTCAACTTGGATTAAATGATGATGATTAATTTTTTATTTTTTAATATGTTAAGCTAATGATTTGAAGCAATTCCTTGTGGCTTTCTATACGTAAATATGCAAGAAAATCGGTTTTATACCTAAATATTTTTCCCAATGCTCTGTCGTTTTGGCTTTATGGCAACTTCTGTAAGATGAAGAAGGTTATTAAATATAAATATGTGAAGCTTATGCTTTGAAACCATTCGAAATAGATTGTTAAATGTGTATCTGCAAGAAAATCGGTTTTATACCTAAACGTAAAATTCTGTAATTTTTCCCAATGGCTTTTTCTCAACTTTTGTAAGTTGATGAAGATTAAGTAACTTTAATATGTTAAGCTAATGATTTAAAGGAACTTGATATGGATTTCGATATGTGTACATGTGTATGCAGTGCCGGTATGGCTTTATGTCAACTTGGGTGAAATGATGAGGGTTAACTAACTTTAATATGTGAAGCTAATGATTTGAAGCAACTTGATATGGATTTCTAAATGTGTACATGCAAGAAAATCGGTTTTATACCTGAATGTAAGATTATGGAATTTTTTCCAAATGCACTGCCGTTATGGCTTTATGCCAACTTCTGTAAGTTGAAGAAGGTCAATTTACTTAAATATGTTAAGCTAATGATTTGAAGAAATTCGGTGTGGATTGCTAAACGTTTAAATGCAACAAAATTAGTTTTATACCTAAATGTAAAATTCTGTAATTTTTTTCAATGCTTTGTCGTTTTGGCTTTATGTCAACTTGAGTAAGATGATGAGGGTTAATTAATTTTAGTTTGTGAATGTAATGATTGGAAACAACTTGATATGGATTTCTAAATATGAACTTACATGCAAGAAAATCGGTTTTATACCTACATGTAAAATTATGGATTTTTTTCCAAATGCACTGCCGTTATGGCTTTATGCCAACTTCTGTAAGTTGAAGAAGGTTAATTAACTTTAATATGTGAAGCTAATGATTTGAAACCATTCGACATAGATTGCCAAATATGTATCTGCAAGAAAATCGGTTTTATACCTAAATGTAAAATTCTGTAATTTTTCCCAATGCTCTGTCGTTTTGGCTTTTCGTCAACTTGTGTAAGTTGATGGAGATTAAGTAACTTTAATATGTTAAGCTAATGATTTGGAAAAATTCGGTGTGGAGTTCTAAATGTGTATAGGCAAGAAAACCTGTTTTATATCTAAATGTAAAACTCTGTAATTTTTCCCAATGCTTTGTCGTTTTGGCTTTATGTCAACTTGAGTAAGATAATGTTAACTAACTTTAATATGTAAAGTTTATGATTTGAGACAACTTAATATGTCTTGATAAATGTGTATATGCAAGAAAATCGGTTTTATACCTAAATGTAAAATTCCGTAATTTTTCCAATGCTCTGTCGTTTTGGCGTTATGCCAACGTCTGTAAGTTGATGAGGGTTAGATAACTTTAATATGTGAAGCTAATGATTTGCATCGAGTCGAGATGGATTGAAAAATGATTAAATGCAAGAAAACTGGTTTTATACCTAAATGTAAAATTCTGTAAGTTTTCCCAATGCGCTGCCGTTTTGGCTTTATGCCAACTTCTGTCAGTTGGAGAAGGTTAATTAACTTAAATATGTAAAGTTAATGACTTGTATCAACTCTATATAGATTGCTTAATGTTTAAATGCAAGAAAATCGGTTTTATACCTAAATGTAAAATTCTGTAATTTTTCTCAATGCTTTGTCGTTTTGGCTTTATGTCAACTTGGGTAAGATGATGAGGGTTAATTAATTTAAATATGTGAGGCTAATGATTTAAAGAAATTTGTTGTGATTATTTTTATGTGTATATGCAAGAAAATCGGTTTTATACATAAATGTAAAATTCTGTAAGTTTTCCCAATGCGCTGTCGTTTTGGCTTTATGTTATGTTATGAGGGTTAATTAATTTAAATATGTGAGGTTAATGATTTAAAGAAATTTTTTGTGATTATTTTAATGTGTATATGCAAGAAAATCGGTTTTATACCTAAATGTAAAATTCTGTAATTTTTCCAAATGCACTGCCGTTATGGCTCTATGCCAACTTCTGTAAGATGAAGAAGGTTAATTAACTTTAATATGTGAAGCTAATGATTTGAAACCATTCGACATAGATTGCCAAATATGTATCTGCAAGAAAATCGGTTTTATACTTAAATGTAAAATTCTGTAATTTTTCCCAATGCTCTGTCGTTTTGGCGTTATGCCAACGTCTGTAAGTTGATGAGGGTTAGATAACTTTAATATGTGAAGCTAATGATTTGCATCGAGTCGAGATGGATTGAAAAATGATTAAATGCAAGAAAACTGGTTTTATACCTAAATGTAAAATTCTGTAAGTTTTCCCAATGCGCTGTCGTTTTGGCTTTATGCCAACTTCTGTAAGTTGAAGAAGGTTAATTAACTTTAATATGTTTAGCCAATGATTTGAAGCAATTCGTTGCAGATTTCTAAATGTGTATATGCAAGAAAACCGGTTTTATTCCTGAATGTAAAATTCTGTAATTTTTCATAATGCTCTTTCGTTATGGCTTTATGCCAACTTGAGTAAAATTATGAGGGTTAATTAACTTTAATATGTAAAATTAATGATTAGAATCAATTCGATATGTATTTCTAAATGTGTATATGCAAGAAAATCGGTTTTAAACCTGAATGAAAAACTATGGAATTCTTTCCAAATGCACTGCCGTTATGGCTTTATGTTAACTTGGGTAAGATGATGAGGGTTAACTAACTTTAATATGTGAAGCTAATGATTTGAAACCATTCGACATAGATTGCCAAATATGTATCTGCAAGAAAATCGGTTATATACCTAAATGTAAAATTCTGTAATTTTTCCCAATGCTCTGTCGTTTTGGCTTTTTGTCAACTTCTGTAAGTTATGAAGGTTAATTTACTTTATTATGTTAAGCTAATGACTTGATGCAACTTGATGTGGATTTCTTAATGTGTATATGCAAGAAAATCGGTTTTATACCTAAATGTAAAATTCTGTAATTTTTCCAAATGCACTGCTGTTATAGCTTTATGTCAACTTGAGTAAGATGATGAGGTTTAATTAACTTTAATTTTTGAAGCTAATGATTTCAAGCAATTCGTTGTGATTTTTTAAATGTGCATATGCAAGAAAACCGGTTTTATACCTAGATGTCAATTTATGGAATTTTTTCCAAATGCACTGCCGTTTTGGCTTTATGCCAACTTCTGTAAGTTGAAGAAGGCTAACTAACTTAAATATGTTTAGCCAATGATTTGAAGCAATTCGTTGCAGATTTCTAAATGTGTATATGCAAGAAAACCGGTTTTATACCTAAATGTAAAATTATGGAATTTTTTTCCAAGTGCACTGCCGTTATGGCTTTATGTCAACTTGGGTAAGACGATGAGGGTTAATTAATTTAAATATGTGAGGCTAATGATTTAAAGAAATTTGTTGTGATTATTTTAATGTGTATATGCAAGAAAATCGGTTTTATACCTAAATGTAAAATTCTGTAATTTTTCCAATTGCACTGCCGTTATGGCTCTATGCCAACTTCTGTAAGATGAAGAAGGTTAATTAACTTTAATATGTGAAACTAATGATTTGAAATCATTCGACATAGATTGCCAAATATGTATCTGCAAGAAAATCGGTTTTATACCTAAATGTAAAATTCTGTAATTTTTCCCAATGCTCTGTCGTTTTGGCTTTTTGTCAACTTCTGTAAGTTGATGAAGGTTAGTTTACTTTAATATGTTAAGCTAATGACTTGATGCAACTTGATATGGATGTCTAAATGTGTATATGCAAGAAAATCGGTTTTATACCTGAATGTAAAATAATGGAATTTTTCCCCAAATGCACTGCCGTTATGGCTTTATGTCAACGTGGCACAGTGTTGCGGAACCGGAATTTTTTGGAAATCATATTGCCTAAACTGTAATTTTAATTGTATCGATGAGAAACTTCTACAGATTGGTCAGAATGAAATCCCAAACAGAATGAGTGAAAAAAAAATTTACACCGAAAAAAATTGTTGGGTCAAATTTTCAACAAAAGTCAAAAAAAAAAAGTTGTTCGAAAAATTTACAAAAAAAAATTATTTTAATTCTTCTTTTATTTCTGATAAATACCCTATGATTAGTTTTTTAAATAAAGTATAGGGTGGTCTGAACAAGAATTATAAACGTCAAATTTTCATGATTTTTCGATATTTGTTGAAAAACTCTAAAATTTTATATAAAACTAAAATCTATTTTATTTCTTATTTGAAAGGTGGCAATAAAGGCCTTAATTTGATACCGGTTTGAAGTCAATAGCTTCAGTTTTAAGAGAGTTATGCTCATTTTTGTGGAGTGCTAGAATAGATGTAGAATAAAAAAAAATTTTAAGATACTTTTTTATAACACAGGCACATTTTATTGCATTCTACAGAAAAGTTACAAATTATCAGTCATCTACCAATAATTTCGTTGCTTCCTCTGATAATTTCAGGTGTTTCTTCTCCTTCAGTATTCTCCTACTTGTGATTGCGGGATCAGAATTGGCGAGCAGATAACGTAATATGTCTTCACAATTGTCTTTTCTTGATGTTTTCCTCGCATGGTAAGCCTTGTGTTTCTGAAGTCCTTGTTTCCTGCTTCCAATGCTTCTTCTGATAGTTGCCCAATGGGGACCAAAAATGAACGAATTATTTCGAAAACCGATACGATTAAATTACTCAATAAGTGATTTCGAGAATTTCCGTTCTATTTCTATGGAATAAATACTGAGAGTGATATACTAAAATCGCTATAACTCCCAGGAGGGCAGGTATGGGCAGCTGATTTTTTCACAGTTCGTTGAAAACAAATTATGTAACATTTCTATAGTGGTGTCGAACTGGGACTCTCTGGGACTTTTTAGATATTGCTTACCTAACCCAAATTTAAAGGAAAAATTGATCTTTAGTTGGGTTTTCACTTTAAAAAAGGTGCATATGAAAATGTCTCAAACAACATTCCTTTGTTTTACAGAAGATACTTGTCCAAAGGCAGATTTTTTTTCCGAATAAAAATATCTGTCACCAAAATCAAATGAGATCATTTTGAATACAGCCCTGAAATCCCCTCTTTTCATGAAAATTTTGTGTATTTAACTTCTAAAATCAATTAAAAATCAACGGGCCAACATAAAAATAAGCTTTATGTGTTTTTTGTTTACTTGGAATGTCTGTGACAAAATTGCATCATTAAAATCACTGAAAAAAATAATCGGAGAAAAGTTACTGTTCCACTAGCAGCAACACAGTGCGTGGGTAAGATGATGAAAGTTAATTAACTTTAATTTGTGAAGCAAATGATTTGAAACAACTTGATATGGATTTCTAAATGTGTACATGCATGAAAATCGGTTTTACACACAAATTTGAATTTATGGAATTTTTTCCAAATGCATTGCCGTTATGGCTTTATGACAACTTCTGTAAGGTGAAGAAGGTTAATTAACTTTAATATAAGAAGCTAATTATTTGAAGCAATTCGTTGTGGATTTCTAAATGTGTATATGCAAGAAAATCGGTTTTATACCTAAATGTAAAATTCTGTAATTTTTACCAAGGCTCTGCCGTTATGGCTTTATGTCAACTTGAGTAAGATGAAGAGGGCAATTCGAAATAGATTGTTAAATGTGCATCTGCAAGAAAATC
>NW_024394245.1:0-1588 GCF_016617805.1 Bactrocera tryoni
TGCTCAATGTGTATATGCAAGAAAATCCACTTTATACCTGAATATAAGATTATCGAATTCTTCCAAATGCACTGCCGTTATGGCTTTATGTCAACTTCAGCAAGATAAAGAAGGTTAGTTATCTTAAGTAGTTGATATTAATGATTTAAAGCAACTCAATATTGACTGCTAAATGTGTATATACAAGAAAACCGACTTAATACCTGAATATAAGATTGTCGAATTCTTCCAAATGCATTGCCGTAATGGCTTTATGTCAACTTCAGTAAAATGAAGAAGGTAAATTAACTTAAATATTTAATGTTAATGATTTGAAGCAACTCAAAATTGACTGCTAAATGTGTATATACAAGAAAACCGACTTTATACCTGAATATAAGATTGTCGAATTCTTCCATATGCACTGCCGTTATGGCTTTATGTCAACTTCAGAAAGATGAAGAAGCCTAATTAACTTAAATGTTTGATGTTAATGATTTGAAGCAACTCAATATCGACTGCTAAATGTGTATATACAAGAAAATCTACTTCATATCTGATTGTCCAATTCTTCCGAATGCACTCCCGTTATGGCTTTATATCAACTTCAGCAAGATGAAGAAGGTAAATTAACTTAAATATTTGATGTTAATGATTTGAGACAACTCAATATCGACTGCTAAATGTGTATATACAAGAAAATCTACTTTATACCTGAATATATATTTATCGAATTCTTCTAAATGCACTGCCGTCATGGCTTTATGTCAGCTTCAGTAAAATGGAGCAGGTTAATTAACTTAAATATTTGATGTTAATGATTTGAAGAAACTCATAATCGACTGCTAAATGTGTATATACAAAAAAATCGACTTTATACCTGAATATAAGATTGTCGAATTCTTCCAAATGCACTGCCGTTATGGCTTTATGTCAATTTCAGCAAGATAAAGAAGGTTAGTTATCTTAAATATTTGATATTAATGATTTAAAGCAAATCAATATTGACTGCTTAATGTGTATATACAAGAAAACCGACTTTATACCTGAATATAAGATTGCCGAATTCTTCCACATGCACTGCCGTTATGGTTCTATGGCAACTTCAGCAAGATGAAGAAGGCTAATTAACTTAAATATTTGATGTTAATGATTTGAAGAAATTCAATATCTATTGCTAAATATGTATATACAAGAAGATCTACATCATACCTGATTGTCCAATTCTTCCAAATGCACTGCCGTTATGGTTTTATGTCAACTAGAGCAAGAAGAAGAAGGCTAATTAACTTAAATATTTGATGTTAATGATTTGAAGCAACTCAATATCGACTGCTAAATGTGTATTTACAAGAAAATCTACTTTATACCTGAATATATATTTATCAAATTCTTCCAAATGCACTGCCGTTATGGTTTTATGTCAACATCAGCAAAATGAAGAAGGCTAATTAACTTAAATATTTGATGTTAATGATTTGAAGAAATTCAATATCTATTGCTAAATATGTATATACAAGAAGATCTACTTTATACCTGATTGTCCAATTCTTCCGAATGCGCTGCCATTATGGCTTTATGTCAACTTCAGCAAGATGAAGAAGGTAAA
>NW_024394246.1:0-6094 GCF_016617805.1 Bactrocera tryoni
TTCCGTGATCCGGGATCTCTACGCGGCAAAAGTGGTTAAAAGGACCTCTCCAGCGTAGCAGAGGAGCGTAAACGTGTATACCAGTACAGCGTTATTGAAGCCTACACGAGCGTCGGCAGAAGTCGCCGAACGTAGTCGTAGTAGCACGCGAGTGTCAACGTGTACATCAGGACAGCGTCATTGAAGCCTACACGAGCGCTGGCAGAAGTAGCCGAGCGTAGTCGTCGTAGCACGCGAGCGTCAATGTATACGCCAGGACATCGTCATCGATGCGTACAGGATCGCCGGCAGAAGTAGTCGAGCGTGGTCGTCGTAGCACGGGAGCGTCAACGTACGCCGCAGGACACCGTCATTGAAGCCTACACGAGCGCCGGCAGAAATAGCTCGTCTAGGACCCAGGAACGCAGCAGAGTGGGAAACGGTATTGCCCTAACGGACCACACAGAACCGTTACCCTGACAGCGTCGTCCTCGGGCGACGACAGTACAACGCAGGAGACAATTTTGCAACATAGATTAATACATATTATACATTAATATAAGTTGAGTGAAATAAAGTACGATTCGCAGAAGAGCACCATTATTTACAAATTTATTGTAACGAACCCTGGAAATGGCGAGTATACCTCAGCAATTTATTCTTGTAAGAAGCAGGGGCAGAAAAAAAGCTTCGTTACAACACATTAAGCAATCGATATCAAGTTTTGTAAAAATGTGAACTTTACATATTGTCGTGGAATTTTCGTATAGCCATAACGACATTGTATTTCGAGAAATTTCACAATCTTATATTAAGGAGTAGAATATATTTTTCAGTACACACACTTTAATCAATCGATATCAAGTTGCGTAAAAATATGAACTTTACATATTTCCGTTAACTAACCGTTTTAATTTTATTGGAGTTGTCATAGAGTGTTCGTGTAGCCATAACAACAATGTACTTGGAGCAATTTCACAAGCGATTTTTTTGTAGATACACCTTAAGCAACCGATATCAAGTTGCGTAAAAATATGGACTTTACATATTTATGCTAATTAGCCGTTTTGAAGTTATTGGAGTTGTCGTGGATTTTGTCGTATAGCCATAACGACATTGTATTTGGAGCATTCACAATCTTATATTAAGGTGTAGAATTGAGTTTTCAGGACATACACATTAAGCAATCGATATCAAGTTGCGTAAAAATATGAACTTTACATATTTATGCTAATTAGCCGTTTTGATGTTATTAGAGCTGTCGTATAGCCACAACGACAGTGTATTTGAAGCAATTTCGCGATCTTATATTAAGGTGTAAAATTGATATTTTGGTACATACACATTAAGCAATCGATATCAAGTTGTGTGTAAATATGAACTTTACATATTTCTGTTAATTAGCCGTTTTGATGTTATTGGAGTTGTTGTGGAGTTGTCGTATAGCCATAACGACATTGTATTTGGAGCATTCACAATCTTATATTAAGGTGTAGAATTGAGTTTTCAGTACATACACATTAAGCAATCGATATCAAGTTGCGTAAAAATATGAACTTTACATATATATGCTAATTAGCTGTTTTGATGTTATTAGAGCGGTCGTATAGCCACAACGACAGTGTATTTGAAGCAATTTCGCGATCTTATATTAAGGTGTAAAATTGATATTTTGGTACATACACATTAAGCAATCGATATCAAGTTGTGTGTAAATATGAACTTTACATATTTCTGTTAATTAGCCGTTTTGATGTTATTGGAGTTGTCGTGGAGTTGTCCTAGAGTTGTTGTATTCCCATAATGGCCAGTGTATTTAGAACAATTTCACAATTTTATATTAAGGTGTAGAATCGATTTTTTGGTACATATACATTAAGTAATCGATATCAAGTTGTGTATAAATATGAACTTTACATATCTCGCTTCATTAGCCGTTTTGATGTTATTGGAGCTGTCGTATAGCCACAACGACATTGTATTTGGAGCAATTTCACAATCTTATATTAGGGTGTAGAATTGATTTTTCAGTACATACACATTAAGCAATCGACATCAAGTTGTGTATAAATATGAACTTTACATATTTCTGTTCATTAGCCGTTTTGATGTTATTGGAGTTGTCGCGGAGTTGTCGTATAGCCATAACGACATTGTATTTGGAGCAAATTCAGAATCTTATATTAAGGTGTAGAATCGATTTTTTGGTACATATACATTAAGCAATCGATATCGAGTTGCGTAAATATATGAACTTTACATATTTATATAAGCAATCGATATCAAGTCGCGTAAAAATATGAATTTTACATATTTAAACTAATTAGCCGTTTTGAAGTTATTAGAGTTGTCATAGAGTTTTCGCATAGCCATATCGATAGTGTACTTGGAGCAATTTCTCATTCTTTTATTAAGGTGTTGAATTGATTTTTTGGTACATACATTTTGATGTTATTGGAGCTGTCGTATAGCCACAACCACAGTGTATTTGAAGCAATTTCGCGATCTTATATTAAGGTGTAAAATTGATATTTTGGTACATACACATTAAGCAATCGATATCAAGTTGTGTATAAATATGAACTTTACATATTTCTGTTAATTAGCCGTTTTGATGTTATTGGAGTTGTCAATGAGTTGTCGAATAGCCATATGGATAGTGTACTTGGAGCAATTTCTCATTCTTTTATTAAGATGTTGAATTGATTTTTTGGTACATACACATTTATCAATCGATATCAAGTTGCGTTAAAATATGAATTTTACATATTTAAACTAATTAGCCGTTTTGAAGTTATTAGAGTTGTCATAGAGTTTTCGCATGGCCATATGGATAGTGTACTTGGAGCAATTTCTCATTCTTTTATTAAGATGTTGAATTGATTTTTTGGTACATACACATTTATCAATCGATATCAAGTTGCGTTAAAATATGAACTTGACCTATTTATGCTAATTAGCCTTTTTGAAGTTATTGGAGTTGTCATAGAGTTGTCGCATAGCCATAACGACAGTGCATTTGGAGCAATTTCACAATCTTATATTAGGGTGTAGGATTGATTTTTTGGTGCATGCACATTAAGCAATCGATATCAAGTTGCGTTAAAATATGAACTTTACATATTTATGCTAATTAGCCGTTTTGATGTTATTGGAGTTTTCAATGAGTTGTCGTATAGTCGTATATATTAAGGTGTAGAATTGATTTTTCAGTACATGCACATTAATCAATCGATATCAAGTTGCGTAAATATATGAACTTTACATATTTATATATTTATATCAAGTAGCGTAAAAATATAAATTTTACATATTCAAACTAATTAACGGTTTTGAAATTATTAGAGTTGTCATAGAGTTTTCGCATACCCATATCGATAGTATACTTGAAGCAATTTCTCATTCTTATATTAAGGTGTTGAATTTATTTTTTGGTAAATATACATTAAGTAATCGATATCAAGTTGCGTTAAAATATGAACTTGACATATTTATGCTAATTAGCCTTTTTCAAGTTATTGGAGTTGTCATAGAGTTGTCGCATAGCTATAACGACAGTGTGTTTGGAGCAATTTCACAATCTTATATTAAGGTGTAGAAGTGATTTTTTGGTACATACGCATTAAGCAATCGATATCAAGTTGCGTAAAGATATGAACTTTACATATTTATGCTAATAAGTCGTTTTGATGTTATTGTAGTTTTCATAGGGTTGTCGTATATCCATAACGACAGTGTATTAGGAGCAATTTCGCAACCTCATATTAAGGTGTTGAATTGATTTTCTGGTACATATACATAAGCAATCGATATATTGTAGCCATAACGACAGTGTATTTGGAGAAATTCCGCAATCTTATATTTAGGTTTAGAATTAATTTTGGTAGCAAGCAGCAGTACTTGGAGCAATTTCACAAGCGATTTTTTTTTGTAGATACACCTTAAGCAACCGATATCAAGTTGCGTGAAAATATGGACTTTACATATTTATGCTAATTAGCCGTCTTGATGTTATTGGAGTTGTCATAGAGTTGTCCTATAGTTCTATTCCCATAATGGCAGTGTATTTGGAACAATTTCACAATTTTATATTAAGGTGTAGAATCGATTTTTGGTACATATACATTAAGCAATCTATACCAAGTTGTGTAAAAATAAGAACTTTACATATATATGCTTATTAGCCGTTTTGAAGATATTGGAGTTGTCATAGAGTTGTCGCATAGCCATAACGACAATGTATTTGGAGCAATTTCACAACCTTATTTTAAGAAGTAGAATTGTTTTTTTTGGTACATGCACATTAAGCAATCGATATCAGGTTGCGTAAAATATGAACTTTTCATTTTTATGCTAATTAGCCTTTTTGATGTTATTGGAGTTGTCAATGAGTTGTCGTATAGCCATAACGACATTGTATTTGGAGCAATTTCATAATCTTTTATTAAGGTGTAAAATTGATTTTTCAGTACATACACTTTAACCAATCGATATCAAGTTGCGAAAAAATATGAACTTTACATATTTCCGTTAACTAACCGTTTTAATTTTATTGGAGTTGTCATTGAGTGTTCGTGTAGCCATAACGACAATGTACTTGGAGCAATTTCACAAGCGATTTTTTTTTGTAGATACACCTTAAGAAACCGATACCAAGTTGCGTAAAAATATGGACTTTACATATTTATGCTAATTAGCCGTCTTGATGTTATTGGAGTTGTCATAGAGTTGTCGTATAGCCATAACGAGAGTGCATTTGGAGCAATTTCACAATCTTATATTAAGGTGCAGGATTAATTTTTTGGTGAATGCACATTAAGCAATCGATATCAAGTTGCGTAAATACATGAACTTTAGATATTTATATAAGCAATCGATATCAAGTTGCGTAAAAATATGAACTTTACATATTTATGCTAATTAGCTGTTTTGATGTTATTGGAGTTTCAGTGAGTTGTCGTGTAGCCTAAACGACATTGTATTTGGAGCAATTTCACAATCTTATATTAAGGTGTAGAATTGATTTTTCAGGACATGCACATTAAGCAATCGATATCAAGTTGCGTAAAAATATGAATTTTACATATTTAAACTAATTAGCCGTTTTGAAGTTATTAGGGTTGTTATAGAGTTTTCGCATAGCCATATCGATAGTGTACTTGGAGCAATTTCTCATTCTTATATTAAGGTGTTGAATTGATTTTTTGGTACATATACATTAAGTAATCGATATCAAGTTGCGTAAAAATATGAACTTGACCTATTTATGCTAATTAGCTGTTTTGAAGTTATTGGAGTTGTCGTGGAGTTGTCGTATAGCCATAACGACATTGTATTTGGAGAAATTTTACAATCTTATATTAAGGTGTAGAATTGATTTTCAGTACATACACTTTAAGCAATCAATATCAAGTTGTGTAAAAATATGAACTTTACATATTTATGCTAATTAGCTGTTTTGAAGTTATTGGAGTTGTCGTATAGCCACAACGACAGTGTATTTGAAGCAATTTCGCGATCTTATATTAAGGTGTGAAATTGATTTTTTGGTACATACACATTAAGCAATCGATATCAGGTTGTGCAAAAATATCAACTTTACATATTTATGCTAATTAGCCGTTTTGAAGTTATTGGAGTTGTCGTTGAGTTTTCGTATAGCCATAACGACATTGTATTTGGAAAAATTTCACAATCTTATATTAAGGTTTAGAATTGATTTTTCAGTACATACACTTTAAGCAATCGATATCAAGTTGCGTAAAAATATGAACTTTACATATTTCCGTTAACTAACCGTTTTAATTTTATTGGAGTTGTCATAGAGTGTTCGTGTAGCTATAACGACAATATACTTGGAGCAATTTCACAAGCGATTTTTTTGTAGATACACCTTAAGCGACCGATATCAAGTAGCGTAAAAATATGGACTTTACATATTTATGCTAATTAGCCGTCTTGATGTTATTGGAGTTGTCACAGAGTTGTCGTAAAGCCATAATGACAGTGTATTTGTAGCAATTTCACAATCTTATATTTAGGTTTAGATTTAATTTTTGTACATACACATTAAGCATTCGATATCAAGTTGCGTAAAAATATGAACTTTACATAT
>NW_024394247.1:0-10336 GCF_016617805.1 Bactrocera tryoni
ATATACGAGGTTGCATAGAATAATTAGCTTCATATATTAAAGTTATGTAATTAACCTTCTTCATCTTACAGAAGTTAGCATAAAGCCAAAACGGCAGTGCATTTTGAAAAATTCCATAATTTTACATTTGGGTATAAAACCGATTTTCTCGCATGTACACATTTAGAAATCCATATCAAGTTGCTTGAAATCACTAACTTTACATATTAATGTTAATTAACCTTCTTCATCTTACTGAAGTTGACATAAAGCCATAAGGACAGTGCATGTGGAAAATTCCAGAATTTTACATTTATGTATAAAACCGATTTTCTTGCAATATACACATTTAGAAATCCACAACGAAGTGCTTCAAATCATTAGCTTCACATATTAAAGTTAATTAACATTCACCATCTTACTGAAGTTGGCATAAAGCCAAAACGGTAGGGCATTTGGAAAAATTCCATAATTTTACATTTAGGTATAAAACCGATTTTCTCGCATGTACACAATTAGATATCCATAACAAGTTGCTTCAAATCATTAACTTTACATATTAAAATTAATCAACTTCTTCATCCCACCAACGTTGACCTAAAGCCATAACGGCAGTGCATTTGGAAAAATTCCACAATCTTATATTTAGGTATTATATCGAATTTTTTGTATATAATCATTAAGCAATTTATGTCCAGTTGTTTCAAATCAGTAACTTCACATATGTTAGTTAATTAAACCTCATCTTACTTAAGTTTGCTTAAAGCCATAACGGCAGTGCATTTGGAAAAAATTCCATAATTTTACATTTATTTACAAACCCGATTTTCTTGCATGTACACATTAAGAAATCCATATCAAGCTTCACATATTAAAGTTAATTAACCTTCTTCATTTTACAGAAGTTGGCATGAAGCCAAACCGACAGTGCATTTGGAAAAATTCCACAATTTTACATTTAGATATAAAACTGGTTTTCTTGCATATCCACATTTAGAAATCCACAACGAATTGCTTCAAATAATTAGCTTAACATATTAAAATTAATTAACCTTCTTCATCTTACAGAAGTCGGCATAAAATCAAAACGACAGTGCATTGGGAAAAATTACAGAAGTTTACATTTAGGTATTGATCCGGTTTTCTTGCAACATACACATTAAGTAGTCCACAAAGAATTGCTTCAAATCATTAGCTTCACGTATTAGAGTTATATAACCTCTTCAACTTGCAGAACTTGGCATTAAGCCAAAACGGCAGTGCATTTGGAAAATTCCACAATTTTACATTTATGTATGAAACCGATTTTCTTGCATATACACATTTAGAAATCCACAACGAATTGTTTCAAATCATTAGCTTAACATATTAAAATTAATTAACCTTCTTCATCTTACAGAAGTCGGCATAAAATCAAAACGACTTAGCATTGGGAAAAATTCCATAATTATACATTTAGGTATAAAACCGCTTTTCTCGCATGTACACATTTAGAAAAACATATCAAGTTGCGACAAATCATTAACTTCACATATTAAAGTTAATTAACCTTCTTCATCTTACTGAAGTTGGCACTAAACCAGAACGGCAGTGTATTTGGAAAAATTCCATAATTTTACATTTAGGTGTAAAACCGACTTTATTGCATGTACAAATTTAGAAGTCCATATCAAGTTAATTTAAATCATTAGCTTTACATAGTAAATTTAATTAACCTTCTTCATATTACTGAAGATGTCACAAAGCAAAACGGCAATGCATTTGGAAAATTCAGAACTTAACATTAAGGTATAAAACCGATTTACTTGCATGTTCACATTTAGAAATACGTACCAAGTTTCCTCAAATCATTAGCTTCACATATTAAAGTTAATTAACCTTTTTCCTTTTACAGAAGTTGGCATGAAACCAAAACGACAGCGCATTTGGAAAAATTCCACAATCTTACATTTGGGTATAAAACCGATTTTTTTGCATGTACACATTTAGAAATACATATCAAGTTGCTTCAAATCGCTAACTTCATATATTAAAGTGAATTTGCCTTCTTCACCTTACTCAAATGACATAAAGCCAAAACGGCAGTGCATTTGGAAAAATTCCACAATCTTATAGTTAGGTATTATATCGAATTGTTTTTATATACTCATTTAGCAAACTATGTCGAGTTGTTTCAAATCAGTTATTTCGTATATGTAATTGTGAAAGTAAAAAATTCCATAATTTTACATTTAGGTATAAAACCGATTTTCTTGCATATACACATTTAGAAATACATATAACGTTGCTTCAAATCATTAGCTTAACATATTAAAGTTAATCAACTTTCTTCATCTCACCAACGATGACCTAAAGCCATAACGGCAGTGCATTTGGAAAAATTTCCATAACTTTACATTTAGGTACAAAACCGATTATCTTGCATATCCACATTTAGAAATACATACGAAGTTGCTTCAAATCATTAAATTCACAAACTAAAGTAAATTAACCCTCACCATCTTACTGAAGTTGGCATGAAACCAAAACGACAGTGCATTTAAAAAAATTCCACAATTTTGCATTTAGGTATAAAACCGATTTTCTTGCATGTACACATTTAGAAATACATATCAAGTTGCTTCAAATCGCCAACTTCATATATTAAAGTAAATTTGCCTTCTTCTTCTTACTCAAGCTGACATAAAGTTAAAACGGCCGTGCATTTGGAAAAAATCCACAATCTTATATTTAGGTATTATATCGAATTTTTTATATATACTCATTTAGCAATCTATGTCGAGTTGTTTGAAATCAGTAACTTCACACATGTAATTGTGAAAGTAAAAAATTCTATAATTTTACATTTAGGTATAAAACCGATTTTCTTGCATATACACATTTAGAAATACATATGAAGTTTCTTCAAATCATTAGCTTAACATATTAAAGTTATGTAATTAACCTTCTTCATCTTACAGAAGTTGGCATAAAGCCAAAACGACAGTGCATTGGGAAAAATTACAGAATTTTACATATAGTTTCAAAACCGATTTTCTAGCAATATACACATTTAGAAATCTACAACGAAGTGCTTCAAATCATTATCTTCACATATGTAAGTTAATTAACCCCTATCTTACTCAAATTGACTTAAAGCCATAACGGCAGTGCATTTGGAAAAATTTTCATAATTTTACATTTAGATACAAAACCGATTTTCTTGCATATCCACGCTTAGAAATACATAAGAAGTTGCTTTAAATCATTAAATTCAAATATTAAAGTTCATTAACTTTCATCATCTTACTAAAGTTGACATAAAGCCATAACGGTAGTGCATTTGGAAAAAAATTCCATAATTTTTCATTTAGGTATAAATCGATTTTCTTGGATGTACACATTAAGAAATCCATATCAAGCTTCATATATTTAAGTTATTAACCTACTTCATCTTGCTCAAGTTGGCATAAAGCCAAAACGACAGTGCATTTGGAAAAATTACAGAATTTTACATTCCGCTATAAAACCGATTTTCTTGCAATATACGCATATAGAAATCTACAAAGAATTGCTTCAAATCATAAAAGTCACATATTTAAGTTAATTAACCCTCACCATCTTACTGAAGTTGGCATGAAACCAAAACGACAGTGCATTTGGAAAAATTCCAGAATCTTACTTTTAGGTATAAAACCGATTTTCTTGCAATAAACACATTTAGAATTCCATATCAAGTCGCTATCATATCCATTTCATTAGCTTCTCATAATAAAGGTTATTAACCTTCTTCATCTTACAGAAGTTGGCATAAAGCCAAAAGGACAGCGCATTGGGAAAAATTACAGAATTTTACATTCTGGTATAAACCCGATTTTCTTGCAATATACACATTTAGTAATCCACAAAGAATTGCTTCAAATCATTAGCTTCACCTATTAAAGTTAATTAACCCTCCCCATTTTACTTAAGTTGGCATGAAACCAAACGACAGTGCATTTGGAAAAATTCCAGAATTTTACTTTTAGGTATAAAACCGATTTTCTTGCATTAAACACATTTAGAATTCCATATCAAGTTGCTATCATATCCATATCATTAGCTTCACATAATAAGAGTAATTAACCTTCTTCATCTTACAGAAGTTGGCATAAAGCCAAAGGACAGTGCATTGGGAAAAATTACAGAATTTTACGTATAGTTACGAAACCGATTTTCTAGCAATAAACACATTTAAAATTCCACAACGAAGTGCTTCAAATCATTATCTTCACATATGTAAGTTAATTAACCCTTATCTTACTCAAGTTAGCTTAAAGCCATAACGGCAGTGCATTTGGAAAAAAATTCCATAGTTTTTCATTTAGGTATAAAACCGATTTTCTTGCATATCCACACTTAGAAATACATAAGAAGTTGCTTTAAATCATTAAATTCAAATATTAAAGTTCATTAACCTTCATCATCTTACTAAAGTTGACATAAAGCCATAACGGCAGTGCATTTGGAAAAAAATTCCGTAATTTTTCATTTAGGTATAAACCGATTTTCTTGCATGTACACATTAAGAAATCGATATCAAGCTTCATATATTTAAGTTATTAACCTACTTCATCTTGCTCAAGTTGGCATAAAGCCAAAACGACAGTGCATTTGGAAAAATTACAGAATTTTACATTCCGCTATAAAACCGATTTTCTTGCAATATACACATATAGAAATCTACAAAGAATTGCTTCAAATCATAAACGTCACATATTAAAGTTAATTAACCCTCACCATCTTACTGACATTGGCATAAAGCCAAAAGGACAGCGCATTGGGAAAAATTACAGAATTTTACATTCTGGTATAAAACCGATTTTCTTGCAATATACACATTTAGTAATCCACAAAGAATTGCTTCAAATCATTAGCTCCACCTATTAAAGTTAATTAACCCTCCCCATTTTACTTAAGTTGGCATGAAACCAAACGACAGTGCATTTGGAAAAATTCCATAATTTTACATTTAGGTACAAAACCGATTTTCATGCATGTACACATTTAGAATTTCTTGCATATATACACTTAGAAATCCATGTCAAGTTGCCAGAAATCATAAGTTTAACATATAAATGTCAACTAACCTTCTTCATCTTACAGAAGGTTGCATAAAATAAAACGACAGTGCATCTGGAAAATTTACAGAATTTTACTTTTAGGTATAAAACCGATTTTCTTGCAATAAACACATTTAGAAATCCACAAAGAATTGCTTCAAATCATTAGTTTAACAAATTAAGGTTAATTAACCCTCACCATCTTGCTGAAGTTGGCATAAAGCCAAAACGGCAGTGCATTTGGAAAATTCCACAATTTTACATTTAGGTATAAAACCGATTTTCTTGCGTATACACATTTAGAATTCCCTATCAAGTTGCTACAAATCATTAGCTTCACATAATAAAGGTAATTAACCTTCTTCATCTTACTGAAGTTGCCATAAAGGCAAAACGGTAGTACATTTGGAAATTTCCAGAACTTTACATTTAGGTATAAAACCGATTTTCTTGCATTTACACGTTAAAAAATCCATATCAAGTTGCCTAAAATCATTAAATTTTCATATTGAAGTTAATTAACCTTCGTCAGCTTAAAGAAGTTGGCATGAAACCAAAACGACATTGCATTTGGAAAAATTCCACAATTTTACATTTAGGTATAAAATCGATTTTCTTGCTTGTACACATTTAGAATTACATAAGAAGTTGCTTCAAATCGCTAACTTCATATATTAAATTTAATTTACCTTCTTCATATTACTAAAGTTGACATAAAGCCACAACGGCAGTGCATTTGGAAAAAATTCCACAATTTGACATTTAGGTATAAATCCGGTTTTCTTGCAATGTACACATTAAGTAATCCACAAAGAATTGCTTCAAATCATTTGCTTCACCTATTAAAGTTAATTAACCCTCCCCATCTTACTGAAGTTGGCATGAATCCAAAACGACAGTGCATTTGGAAAAATTCCAGAATTTTACTTTTAGGTATAAAACCGATTTTCTTGCAATAAACATATTTAGAATTCCATATCAAGTTGCTATCATATCCATATCATAAGCTTCACATAATAAAGGTAATTAATCTTCTTCAGCTTACTGAAGTTGGCATAAAGCCAAAACGGCAGTGCATTTGGAAAACTCCAGAACTTTACATTTAGGTATAAAACCGATTTTCTTGCATGTACAGATTTAGAAATCCATATCAAGTTTCCTCGAATCATAAGCTTCACATATTAAAGTGAAATATGCTACTTCATCTTACGCAAGTTGGCATGAAACCGAAACGACAGTGCATTTGGAAAAATTCCACAATTTTTAATTTAGGTATAAAACCGGTTTTCTTGCCTGTACACATTTAGCTAACTTCATATATTAAGGTAAATTTAAGTTCTTCATCTTACTCAAGTTGACATTAAGCCATAACGGCAGTGCATTTGAAAAAATTCCATAATTTTACATTTAGGTATAAAACCGATTTTCTTGCATGTACACATTTAGAAATCCGTGTCAAGTTGCTTCAAATCATTAACTTTACATACTAGAGTTAATAATTTTTCTTCATCTCACCAACGTTGACCTAAAGCCATAACGGCAGCGATTGTAGAAAAATTCCAAAATCTTATATTTATCGAATTTTTTGTATATACTCATTTAACCATCTATGTCGAGTTGTCTTAAATCAGTTACGTCACATATGTAATTGTGAAAGTAAAAAATTCCATAATTTTACATTTAGGTACAAAACCGATTTTCTTGCATGTACACATTTAAAATTTCTTGCATATATACACTTAGAAATCCATATCAAGTTGCCACAAATCATTAGTTTAACATATTAAGGTCAACTAACCTTCTTCATCTTACAGAAGGTTGCATAAACCAAAACGACAGTGCATCTGGAAAAGTTATAGAATTCTACATTTAGTAACAAAACCGATTTTCTTGCCATATACACATTTAGAAATCCACAACGAAGTGCTTCAAATCATTAGCTTCACATATAAAAGTTAATTAACCCTCACCATCTTACTGAAGTTGGCATAAAGCCAAAACGGCATGGCATTTGGAAAAATTCCATAAATTTACATATAGGTATAAAACCGATTTTCTCGCATGTACACATTTCGAAATCCATATCAAGTTGCTTCAAATCATTAACTTTACATATTAAAGTTAATTAACCTTCTTCCTCTTACAGAAGTTGGCATGAAACCAAAACGACAGTGCATTTGGAAAAATTCCACAATTTTACATTTAGGTATAAAACCGATTTTCTTGCATGTACACATTTAGAAATACATATCAAGTTGCTTCAAATCGCTATATTCATATATTAATGTAAATTTGCCTTCTTCATCTTACTCAAGCTGATATAAAGCCAAAACGGCAGTGGTTTTGGAAAAATTCTACAATCTTATATTTGGGTATTATACCAATTTTTTTTTGATATACTCATTTAGCAATTTATGTCGAGTTGTTTCAAAACGATAACTTTACATATGTTAGTTAATTAACCCTCATCTTACTCAAGTTGGCTTTAAGCCATAACGGCAGTGCATTTGGAAAAATTTTCATAATTTTACATTTAGGTACAAAACCGATTTTCTTGCATATCCACATTTAGAAATACATAAGATGTTGCTTTAAATTATTAAATTCATACATTAAAGTTAATTAACCTTCATCATCTTACTGAAGTTGGCATGAAACCAAAACGACAGTGCATTTGGAAAAATTCCAGAATCTTACTTTTAAGTATAAACCGATTTTCTTGCATGTACACATTAAGAAATGCATATCAAGCTTCATACATTTAAGTTATTAACCTACTTCATCTTGCTTAAGTTGGCATAAAGCCAAAACGACAGTGCATTTGGAAAAATTACAGAATTTTACATTCCGCTATAAAACCGATCTTCTTGCAATATACACATATAGAAATCTACAAGGGATTGCTTCAAATCATAAACGTCACATATTAAAGTTAATTAACCCTCACCATCTTACTGAAGTTGGCATGAAACCAAAACGACAGTGCATTTGGAAAAATTCCAGAATCTTACTTTTAAGTATAAACCCGATTTTCTTGCAATAAACACATTTAGAATTCCATATCAAGTCGCTATCATATCCATTTCATTAGCTTCACATAATAAAGGTAATTAACCTTCTTCATCTTACAGAATTTGGCATAAAGCCAAAACGACAGTGCATTTGGAAAAATTGCATAATTTTACATTTAGGTATAAAACTGATTTTCTTGCATGTACACATTTAGAAATCAATATCAAGTTGCTTTAAATCATTAGCTTCACATAGTAAAGTTAATCAACCTTCTTCATCTTACTAAAGTTGGCACAAAGCCAAAACGGCAGTGCATTTGGAAAATTCCAGAACTTTACATTTAGGTATAAAACCGATTTTATCGCATGTACACATTTAGAAATCCATATCAAGTTTCCTCGAATCATTAGCTTCACATATTAAAGTTAAATATCCTACTTCATCTTTTGGTAGTTGGCATAAAACCAAAACGGCAGTGCATTTGGAAAAATTCCACAATTTTACATTTAAGTATAAAACCGAATTTCATGGATGTACACATTTAGAAATCCGTTTCAAGTTGCTTCAAATCATTAACTTTACATAGTAAAGTTAATCAACTTTCTTCATCTCACCAACGTTGACCTAAAGCCATAACGGCAGCGATTGTAGAAAAATTCCACAATCTTATATTTATCGTTGGCAAAAAGCCAAAACTGCAGGGCATTTGGAAAAATTCCATAATTTTACATTTAAGTATAAAACCGATTTTCGTGCAATATACACATTTAGAAATACATATGAAGTTGCTTCAAATCATTAGCTTAACATATTAAAGTTATGTAATTAACCTTCTTCATCTTACAGAAGTTAGCATAAAGCCAAAACGACAGTGCATTGGGAAAAAATACAGAATTTTACATTTAGTTACAAAACCGATTTTCTTGCAATATACACATTTCGAAATCCACAACGAAGTGCTTCAAATCATTAGCTTCACGTATAAAAGTTAATTAACCCTCACCATCTTACTGAAGTTGGCATAAAGCCAAAACGGCATGGCATTTGGAAAAATTCCATAAATTTACATTTAGGTATAAAACCGATTTTCTCGCATGTACACATTTAGAAATCCATATCAAGTTGCTTCAAATCATTAACTTTACATATTGAAGTTAATCAACTTTCTTCATTTCACCAACGTTGACTTAAAGCCATAACGGCAGTGCAGTTGGAAAAACTCCACAATCTTATATTTAGGTATTATATCGAATTTTTTGTATATACTCATTTAGCAAATTATGTCGAGTTGTTTCAAATCGATAACTTCACATATGTAAGTTAATTAACCCTCATCTTACTCAAGTTGGCTTAAAGCCATAACGGCAGAGCATTTGGAAAAATTATCTTAATTTTACATTTAGGTACAAAACAGATTTTCTTGCATATCCACATTTAGAAATACATATGAAGTTGCTTTAAATCATTAAATTTATATATTAAAGTTAATTAACCCTCATCATCTTACTCAAGTTGACATAAAGCCATAACGGCAGTACATTTGGAAAAAAATTCCATAATTTTTCATTTAGGTATAAACCGATTTTCTTGCATGTACACATTAAGAAATCCATATCAAGCTTCACATATTAAAGTTATTAACCTACTTTATCTTACGGAAGTTGGCATAAAGCCAAAACGACAGTGCATTTGGAAAAATTACAGAATTTTACATTCTGGTATAAAACCGATTTTCTTGCAATATGCACATATAGAAACCTACAAAGAATTGCTTTAAATCATTAGCTTCACATATTAAAGTAAATTAACCCTCACCATCTTACTGAAGTTGGCATAAAGCCAAAGCGACAGTGCATTTGGAAAAATTCCATAATTTTACATTTAGGTACAAAACCGATTTTCTTGCATGTACACATTTAGAATTTCTTGCAATATACACTTAGAGATCCATATCAAGTTGCTTCAAATCATTAGTTTAACATATTAAGGTTAATTAACCTTCTTCATCTTACAGAAGGTTGCGTAAAGCCAAAACGACAGTGCATTTGGAAAAATTACAGAATTTTACTTTTAGGTATTAAACCGATTTTCTTGCAATAAATACATTAAGAAATCCACAAAGAATTGCTTCAAATCATTAGCCTCACTTATTAAAGTTAATTAACCCTCACCATCTTACTGAAGTTGGCATAAAGCCAAAACGGCAGTGCATTTGGAAAGTTCCACAATTTTACATTTAGGTAAAAAACCGATTTTCTTGCATA
>NW_024394248.1:0-3193 GCF_016617805.1 Bactrocera tryoni
GCCTGGCGATGGTGCACATTCAGTGGACGACCAACGTACAGTCAACTCCTACCCCTCCGCCACACCGTCCAAAGTCTCCGCTCTCAATTCGAAGCGACCCACAAGGGACATTGACCGCGTGAGGGCTGTTAAAAACGCCCCGCTGCGTGTGCAGTCCGTTCGCATTGTAGAGTAGAGAATGAAGCTCGGACCGAAAAGACGCACCGAAAGCTGCAGCATATTTGGCAATACGAGCAGTTATAGTAAGATAATAAATACAGTTGGATCATCCAGAAGGTTGCACGTTGCCATAAGTGCAATGCCTTGTAATGCAACTACTTAATCGAAGCTTATCTTCCTATATGTTACACATATGTACTTTAATTGCAATGTGTAATTTGCCGTGCAAGCACTTAATTGAAATTCTTTAATTTCCGGTCAACTTCGGTCATTTCTCTCACATCCTGCTTACGTCAATCGATTGTGAAGCCGAAGAAGGCAAGACAATATCAGAGCCACGGCCACTTAACAATCAAACTTATGCTGCTTTCAAGAGTGCCAATGTTATTAAGGTCCATCTTCATTCAAATTCATTCAAGCAACACTCACTGGAGCGTTTGTATCTAACGTATCGTCAGCGTCAAAAGTCACTGATCATTGTCAATCTGGTTGACATTATGCTTAAAGTGACGCTCGCAATTGTTTGGTTCAGTAGAGAGAGTAGCAACGCGGTGAGTATGAAGAAGTATTTCGAAAATATTTATTACATGTATTACTTAAATTAGAGAGAGTAATCTTTTACTTTTTTTGATAATTTTATAAAAAGGCCATTGCTTTTAAAAAAAAGTAGACCTATTAAAAGCATTTTATATATTCTCTTAAGGGGGTATTCTGGTCTAGAAATTTAAAAAAATCTAAATTTGTTTTTTTAATATTTTCAAAGTTTAACTATTCAAGAATATGTGTACAAGAGGATTTTTCAAAATTCAAATTATTTTCGGAGAAATAGGCATTTTTCTGACCCGGCATCCAAACTGGTTCGGCCGGAACTAACCGAACAAAAGACTTTACGCGAAACTTTAAACGCATTTTTCTCAAAAGTGGCTTTTTCGGAACGATACCCACGATTTCTCAGGTTCTACTGGACCGATTTACTTGAACGTTTGATAGAGTCTTCTTTACAGGCTTGTCTAGGGTGAAACTAGCCCCATCCCCAAATTTTTAATTTTATTATTTTTAAAAAAATCGAAATAGTCATAAAAAGTGATCCAAAAAACTTTTTTCAGGCAGTCGCCATTTTGTGAAAAAAAATTTTTCCCACTTTTCCGTAGTTCCGGCCATTGCGACATAATTCTAGATTAATAATCTGTTTTTTTTTTTGGTTTCAGATAACTAGGAGGGTTGAAATCATGGGTAAGGTCACGTGGAACACTTCGTCAGCTCATAATTTTTGAAATTTTGTACTTTTTTTAGTTTTTATTTTTTTGCTGTACTCTTCTAAAATTAGAAAATAAGTAATAAAAAAATGGATACTAAAAATATTAATTGCCTTTTTTTACGACACTTTAAAAATTACCTGAAATTCATGCTACCAGAATACCCCCTTAATAGAAGTTGAAAGTTTTGAAATAAATACATACATACAGAAGTATTTGTCCTCAGGAAGAACAAGACGTAAATGAACAGTAAAATAAATATAAATACATACACAGATATTTGAAATTGCGGTGTGAAACTTAGCATCAATACAAATCTGAAGGAATAAAAAACAATGAACTATAGCACAAGGGTTATGTATACTTGAATGGCTTCCTGATTACGGCTTTTATATCCCAAATGGTTAAAAATTTAGCAAATTTTATATAAAAAAGGTTAGACTGATTTAGACTAATTAATAGTTCTATAGACTTAAAAATAAATTTGAGATATTAAATCTACAATAAAATATCAGCTAACTGTAGTACTCCGCTTGAACTAAGCATGAATAACTCTTGGAAACCTCCGTCAAAGAAGGAAAAGAAAAAGCACACAAACTTCAAATTTAATGATGTTTATTCTCTTTCGAAAGAACATTCTTTTGATTAATTTTTTGAGGTAGGTACATTCGTTATGTAAAATTTTCGATGACTCGTTTCAGTATTTTGACTGGTAACTGGCGAAGGATTCGCGTTATATTTTGTTCCAAGACCTGAATCGAAACAGGATTGTCCGCATAGACTTTAGACTTTGCATATTCAGACAGGAAGAAGTCTAACGGTGTAATATCACATGATCTTTGTGACCAATCACTTCTTAATAGCCCATATTTGTATCATAGGCTTGGGGACTGTAAATTAAAATAGCTAAGCGCGATACAATGGAGGAGATCCTATTCCGCGTATAGTAAAAGAATACAAGGTTTCAAATTTAACACGATATTTCCGGGAATGAGTAAATCCATATTAGCACCTTATAGGAGCTTATAATCTAATGTGAATATCACCAGAGCACTTAATGGTGCGTGAATTTTGTTTGAAAACTAAGTATAATTAATGCCGAAGAATATTCGAAGAAACTAATAGTACTGAGCTATACAACCATTAGCTATAGACATTAGGGCACATGGTTCTTCAGCTTTCAAACAAATGTAATTAAAGACTTTTACTCGGACCGACGTGTCACCGAATCACGTAACCCACACAGGTAATTGCTTTTCTGTTATCTTATTGCAAGTAAGTAAGCTGATAACAACTAAATTAATGTCAAAATACTGTCAATCAACGGAAAGTTTTCGGGCACCAGGAAGGAAACAGGAAACGAAATGCCAACAAATTGACTGACTGAGAATGGAAGTTTTTTTTAACTTGGCTAAGCTCCTGAACATCTGCGCATATATGTACATATGTATGTTTATGTAGGCGTATATATGTATAAGTAAATACACGCACACAACGTGCAAATAGACATGCTGTTATTGTTTGACAGGAGCATCATGACAAGAATGTCTAAAAATTATATGTTTGTCTATTTTCATTTAGCAAAATAACATTGGCAGCACGATAACATATTATAGCGATGGAGAAGTGAATTTGACTACGGCAATTACCTGGCCTTTTTGTTTGTATTCTTGCCAATGTGGGCATTTGTTGTTTCGGATTTTGGAGATGCTTCGCCAACAACTATTTACAGTGGGCAGCTTTGTTCACTTGGATACTGATGAATATACAAGGTAAGC
>NW_024394249.1:0-17434 GCF_016617805.1 Bactrocera tryoni
TTAGAAATGCATATCAAGTTGCTTCAAATCATTAGCTTCACATAATAAAGGTAATTAAACTTCTTCATCTTACTGAAGTTGACATAAGCCATAAGGGCAGCGTATTTGGAAAAAGTCAACAATTTTACATTTAGGTATAAAACCGATTTTCTTGCATATACATATTAAGAAATACACACGAAGTTGCTTCAAATCATTAACTTCATATATTAAAGCTAATTTACCTTCTTTATCTTATAGAAGTTGGCATAAAGCCAAAACGGCAGTGCACTTGAAAAAATCCCAGAATTCTACATTTAGGTATAAAACCGATTTTCTTGCATATAAACATTTAGAAATCCACAACGAATTGCCTCGAAACATTTTCTTCACATATAAAAGTTCCCTCACCATCTTAATCAAGTTGACATAAGGCCATAAAGGCAGTGCATTTGGAAAAATTCCACAATTTTACATTTAGGCATAAAACCGATTTTCTTGGAAACAAACATTTAGAAAACCACAACGAATTGCCTCAAATCATTTGCTTTACATATTTAAGTTCCCTCGCCATCTTACTCAAGTTGACATAAAGCCATAAAGGCAGTGCATTTGGAAAAACTACACATTTTTACATTTAGGTATAAAACCGGTTTTCTTGCATAAAAACTTTAAGAAATCCATATCGAGTTGTTTCAAATCATAAGCTTCACATATTCAAGTTAATTAACATTCTTCATTTTACTGAAGTTGGCATAAAGCCAAAACGGAAGTGCATTTGGAAAATTCCAGAATCTTACATTTAGGTATAAAACCGAATTTCTTGCATGTACCCATTTAGAAATGCATATCAAGTTGCTTCAAATCATTAGCTTAACATATTAAAGTTCACTAACCTTCTTCATCTTACGGAAGTTGGCATAAAGCCAAAACGGCAGTGCATTTAGAAAAAGTCCACAACTTTACATTTAGGTATAAAACCGATTTTCTTGCATATACATATTAAGAAATACACACGAAGTTTCTTCAAATCAGTAACTTCATGTATTAAAGTTAATTTACCTTCTTCATCTTATAGAAGTTGGCATTAAGCCAAAACGGCAATGCACTTGAAAAAATCCCAGAATTTTACATTTAGGTATAAAACCGATTTTCTTGCATACGCACATTTAGAAAACCACAACGAATTGCCTCAAATCATTTGCTTTACATATTTAAGTTCCCCCACCATCTTACTCAAGTTGACATAAAGCCATAAAGGCAGTGCATTTGGAGAAATTCCACATTTTTACATTTAGGTATAAAACCGATTTTCTTGCATAAAAACATTAAGAAATCCATATCGAGTTGTTTCAAATCATTAGCTTCACATATTAAAGTTAATTCACCTTTTTCATCTTACTGAAGTTGGCATAAAGCCAAAACGGCAGTGCATTTGGAAAATTCCAGAATCTTACATTAAAGCATAAAACCGATTTTCTTGCATGTACCCATTTAGAAATGCATATCAAGTTGTTTCAAATCATTAGCTTCACATAATAAAAGTAATAAACCTTCTTCATCTTACTCAAGTTGACATAAAGCCATAAAAGAGGTGCATTTGGAAAAATTCCACAATTTTACATTTAGGTATAAAACCGATTTTCTTGCATATACATATTAAGAAATACATACGAAGTTGCTTCAAATCATTAACTTCATATATTTAAGTTAATTTACCTTTTCCATCTTACAGAAGTTGGCATAAAGCCAAAACGGCAGTGCACTTGAAAAAATTCCAGAATTTTACATTTAGGTATAAAACCGATTTTCTTGCAACCATACATTTAGAAAACCACAACAAATTGCTTAAAATCATTTGCTTCACATATAAAAGTTCCCTCACCATCTAAATCAAGTTGACATAAGGCCATAGCGGCAGTGCATTTGGAAAAAATTTCATAATTTTACATTTAGGTATAAAACCGATTTTCTTGCATGTACACATTTAGAAATCCATATTAAGTTGGTTCAAATCAATAACTTCATATATTAAAGTTAACTTACCTTCTTCATCTTACAGAAGTTGGCATACAGCCAAAACGGCATTGCATTTGGAAAAATTCCTTAATTTTGCATTTAGGTATAAAACCGACTTTCTTGCATGTACACATTAAGAAATCCATATAAGGTTGATTCAAATCATTAACGTCATACATTCACGTTAATCAACCTTCGTCATCCTACAGAAGTTGGCATAAGGCCAAAACGGTAGTGCGTTTGGATAAATTCCACAATTTTACATTTAGGTATACAACCGATTTTCTGGCATGTTCACATTTAGAAATCTATATCAAGTTACTTCAAATTATTAATTTCACATATTAAAGTTAATTAACTTACTTCATCTTACAGATGTTGGCATAAAGAAAAAGGGGCAGTGCATTTGGAAAAAATTTCATTATTTTACATTTGTATAAAACCGATTTTCTTGCATGTACACATTTAGAAATCCACATCAGGTTGCTTCAAATCACTAGTTTCACATATTAAAGTTAACTAACCTTCTGCATCTTACAGAAGTTGGTATAAAGCTAAAACGGCAGTGCATTTGGAAAAATTTACAATTTTTCATTTGGGCATAAAACCGATTTTCTTGCACGTACACATTTAAAAATCCATATCAAGTGACTTCAAATCAATAGCTTCACATATTAAAGTTAATTAACCTTCTTCATTTTACTGAAGTTGGCATAAAGCCAAATCGCAGTGCGTTTGGAAAATTTCATAATTTTACATTTAGGTATGAAACCGACTTTCTTGCATGTACACATTAAGAAATCCATATAGAGTTGATTCAAATCATTAACGTTACATATTCCCGTTAATTAACCTTCTTTATCTTACAGAAGTTGGCATAAAGCCAAAACGGCAGTGCATTTGGAAAAATTCCACAATTTTTTATTTGGGCATAAAACCGATTTTCTTGCATGTACACATTTAAAAATCCATATCAAGTGGCTTCAAATCAATAGCTTCACATATTAAAGTTCATTAACCTTCTTCATCTTACTGAAGTTGGCATAAAGCCAAAATGGCAGTGAATTTGGTAAATTCCAGAATTTAACATTTAGGTATAAAACCGCTTTTCTTGCATATAAACATTTAGAAATCCACAACGAACTGCTTCAAATCATTTGCTTCACATATTAAAGTAAATTAACCCTCACCATCTTACTCAAGTTGACATAAATTTGGAAAAAGTCCACAATTTTACATTTAGGTATAAAACCGATTTTCGTGCATACAAACATTAAGAAATCCACAACGAATTGCCTTAAATCATTTGCTTTACATATTTAAGTTCCCTCACCATCTTACTCAAGTTGACATAAAGCCAAAACGGCAGTGCATTTGGAAAATTCCACAATTTTACATTTAGGTATTAAACCGATTTTCTTGCATATACACATTTAGAAATCCACAACGAATTGCTTCAAGTCATTTGCTTCACATATTAAAGTAAATTAACCGTCACCATCTTACTCAAGTTGACATAAATTTGGAAAAAGTCCACAATTTTACATTTAGGTATAAAACCGATTTTCGAGCATACAAACATTTAGAAATCCACAACGAATTGCCTTAAATCATTTGCTTTACATATTTAAGTTCCCTCACCATCTTACTCAAGTTGACATAAAGCCAAAACGGCAGTGAATTTGGAAAATTCCACAATTTTACATTTAGGTATAAAACCGATTTTCGTGCATACAAACATTTAGAAATCCACAACGAATTGCCTTAAATAATTTGCTTTACATATTTAAGTTCCCTCACCATCTTACTCAGGTTGACATAAAGCCAAAACGGCAGTGCATTTGGAAAATTCCATAATTTTACATTTACGTATAAGACAGACCTTCTTGCATGTACACATTTAGAAATCCATATCAAGTTGCTTATAATCTTTAGCTTCACATATTATAGTTAATTAACCTTCTCCATCTTACTGAAGTTGGCATAAAGCCAAAACGGGATTGCATTTGGAAAATTCCAGAATTTTACATTTAGGTGTAAAACCGACTTTCTTGCATGTACACATTTAGAAATCCATATCAAGTTGCTCCAAATCATTAGCTTAACATATTAAGGTTAATTAACCTTCGTCATCTTACAGAAGTTGGCATAAAGCCAAAACGGCAGTGCATTTGGAAAAATTCCACAATTTTTCATTTAGGTATAAAACCGATTTTCTTGCATATACACATTTAGAAATCCATATCAAGTTGCATCAAATCATTAGCTTCACATATTCAAGTTAACTAACCTTCTTCATCTTACTGAAGTTGGCATAACGCCAAAACGGCAGTGCATTTCGAAAATTTTAGAATCTTACATTTAGGTATAAAAGCGATTTTATTGCATGTACCCATTTAGAAATGCATATCAAGTTGCTTCAAATCATTAGCTTCACATAATAAAGGTAATTAACCTTCTTCATCTTACTGAAGTTGGCATAAGGCCAGAACGGCAGTGCATTTGGAAAATTCCAGAATTTTACATTTAGGTATAAAACCGATTTTCTTGGATATACATTTTAGAAATTCACAACGAATTGCTTTAAATCATTAGCTTCAAATATTAATGTTAATTAACCTTCTTCATCTTTCTGAAGTTCGCATAAAGCCAAAACGGCAGTGCATTTGGAAAAAATCCATAAATTAAATTTACGTATAAGACAGACTTTCCTGCATGTACATATTTAGAAGTCTATATCAAGTTGCTTATAATCTTTAGCTTAACATATTAAAGTTAATTAACCTTCTTCATCTTACTGAAGTTGGTATAAAGCCAAAACGGCCGTGCATTTGGAAAAAATCCATAATTTTACATTAAGGTATAAAACCGACTTTCTTGCATTTTCACATTTAGAAATCTATATCAAGTTGCTTTAAATCATTGGCTTCACATATTAAAGTTAATTAACCTTCTTCATCTTACTGAAGTTGGCATAAAGCCAAAACGGCAGTGCATTTGGAAAAAATTCCATAATTTTACATTTACGTTTAAGACAGTTTTTCTTGCATGTACACATTTAGAAATCCATATCAAGTTGCTTATAATCTTTAGCTTCACATATTAAAGTTAATTAACCTTCTCCATCTTACTGAATTTGGCATAAAGCCAAAACCGGATTGCATTTGGAAAATTCCAGAATTTTACATTTAGGTGTAAAACCGATTTTCTTGCATGTACACATTTAAAAATCATTATCAAGTTGCTTCAAATCATTAGCTTCACATATTTATGTTAATTAACTTTCTTCATCTTACTCAATTTGACATAAAGCCATAACGGCAGTGCATTTGGAAAAAATTCCATTACTTTACATATGTATAAAACCAATTTTCATGCATGTGCACATTTAGAAATCTATATCAAGTTGCTTCAAATCATTAGCTTAACATATTAAAGTTAATTAACCTTTTTCATCTTACTGACGTTGGCATAAAGCCAAAACGGGATTGCATTTGGAAAATTCCAGAATTTTACATTTAGGTGTAAAACCGACTTTCTTGCATTTTCACATTTAAAAATCTATATCAAGTTGCTTCAAATCATTAGCTTTACATATTAAAGTTAATTAACCTTCTTCATCCTACTGAAGTTGGCATAAAGCCAAAACGGCAGTGCATTTGGAAAAAATTCGATTACTTTACATTTGTATAGAACCGATTTTTTTGCATGTACACATTTTAAAATCTATATCAAGTTGCTTTAAATCATTGGCTTCACATATTAAAGTTAATTAACCTTCTTCATCTTACTGAAGTTGGCATAAGGCCGAAAGGGCAGTGCCTTTGGAAAAAATTCCATAATTTTACATTTACGTATAAGACAGACCTTCTTGCATGTACACATTTAGAAATCTATATCAAGTTGCTTATAATCTTTAGCTTCACATTTTATAGTTAATTAACCTTCTCCATCTTACTGAAGTTGGCATAAAGCCAAAACGGGATTGCATTTGGAAAATTCCAGAATTTTACATTTAGGTGTAAAACCGACTTTCTTGCATGTACACATTTAGAAATCCATATCAAGTTGCTTCAAATCATTAGTTTCACATAATAAAGTTAATTAACCATCTTCATCTAACAGAAGTTGGCCTGAAGCAAAAACGGCCGTGCATTTGGAAAAATTCCATAATTTTACATTAAGGTATAAAACCGACTTTCTTGCATATACACATTTAGAAAACTATATCAAGTTGCCTCATATCATTAGCTTCACATGTTAAAGTTAGTTAACCTTCTTCATCTTACTGAAGTTGGCATAAAGCCAAAACGGCAGTGCATTTGGAAAAAATTCCATAATTTTACATTTACGTATAAGACAGACTTTCTTGCATGTACACATTTAGAAATCCATATCAAGTAGCTTATAATCTTTAGCTTCACATATTAAAGTTAATTAACCTTCTCCATCTTACTGAAGTTGGCATAAAGCCAAAACGGGATTGCATTTGGTAAATTTCAGAATTTTACATTTAGGTGTAAAACCGACTTTCTTGCATGTACACATTTAGAAATCCATATCAAGTTGCTTATAATCTTTAGCTTCACATATTAATGTTAATGAACCTTCTCCATCTTACTGAAGTTGGCATAAAGTCAAAACGGCAGTGCATTTGGAAAAAATTCCATTACTTTACATTTGTATAAAACCGATTTTTATGCATGTACACATTTAAAAATCTATATCAAGTTGCTTTGAATCATTGGCTTCACATACTAAAGTTAATTAACCTTCTTCATCTTACAGAAGTTAGCATAAGGCCGAAACGGCAGTGCCTTTGGAAAAAATTCCATAATTTTACATTTACGTATAAGACAGACCTTCTTGCATGTACACATTTAGAAATCCATATCAAGTTGCTTATAATCTTTAGCTTCACATACTAAAGTTAATTAACCTTCTCCATCTTACTGAAGTTGGCATAAAGCCAAAACGGGATTGCATTTGGAAAATTCCAGAATTTTACATTTAGGTGTAAAACCGACTATCTTGCATGTACACGTTTAGAAATCCATATCAAGTTGCTTATAATCTTTAGCTTCACATATTAAAGTTAATTAACCTTCTTCATCTTACTGAAGTTGGCATAAAACCAAAAACGGCAGTGCATTTGGAAAAAATTCCATTACTTTACATTTGTAGAAAACCAATTTTCGAGCATGTAAACATTTAGAAATCTATACCAAGTTGCTTTAAATCATTAGCTTCACATATTAAAGTTAATTAACCTTCTTAATCTTACAGAAGTTAGCATAAAGCCGAAACCGGGTTGCATTTGGAAAATTACACGGTTAGCCCTAAATTTATAAAATGTTTAAACTTAAAGAATGTACATTAAAATACAACTCTAAGGATTTATTAATTTTTATTGTACATTAAAATGCAACCATGTAGATGTATGTCCCGCTATTTGTCTATGCTAGCTCACCTACGGCTTACCCTTTTGCGTTGGCTCATTCTCGTTTGATTCGCTGGCGGAGTGGTACATACACCTGCAAGGAGCACAATTATTTTAGCGAACGATCGAACAATCGAATTATTGAACTTAAATAAAATTCAAATCGGCTTAAAATAAGTGTTTTACTTTGCCACCCGCCAACATTCTAAAATAATTGTGGTATTAGCGATCAAATATTCGTGATATTTGTGACTTAATACATTTGTGGAAATTTGAGCATAAAATTAATTTGCTTTGCGGAGTGCCATTTACTAAGCCGTTATGCCTGACTTGCGGAACTTTGATGGTGCAGTTATTGATGATAGCGTGATCCCGTTTACCGGTGCACATACCAACTACGTGGAAACATCTCTTAATGTGGATAACGCAATAACTTTGACACAGTCTTCAATACTAAGTAGTATGTCAAATACAAATACGACACAAATTAATTTTTCACCTATTTTTTCCACACATGTTGCTGCGACTATGACGATCACACCTGCTCAATATTCATCGGATGGTTTATGTCAAATTTCGTCACATTCTTTGCTGCCGTTTGGGTCCGGAGGCGTGGATATGGCTATGAATCAACCACCAACATATGCGGGCATGCCTAAGGAACGTAACCACGTGGGGCTCTATAACAAACTGCCTTCAGTTGTTGGTGGACCCCAAATGAATTCTACATTTGCTCATTCAACCGCACGCGTGTTTGGTCAGAGCCAGCACGTACCAATGAGTTCAGTTTATACGTCCACTTATGGAGAAAACGTCTTTCGCAACTACCTCGCGTTACATCTTTGGTTAATGGAGATGGGTGCAGTGCTGCCGCACAATATAACCCCTTTTCTCCTGCACGCAACTATTTAGGGCAACCACATGGAGGGTTTGCGCCCATCAACGATAGTACATGGAGGCAGGTTCAGAATAGTTCTGACGTGAGTTTAAACCCATCACATATCGCTTCTAGACAGGCGATAAGCAAAGATTTGCCACCTTTCTCCGGAAGGCCAGAAGAATGGCCATTGTTTATAACAAACTATGAACAGTCAACAGAACGCTGCGGGTTTTCTGAACAAGAAAACTTAATACGATTACAAAAATCACATCGGTGCCGCTCTTGAAGCTGTTCGAGGAAAATTGATGATGCCATCTACAGTTCATCTAGCCATCGAAACTCTTCGTATGCTTTCCGGGAGGCCAGACGTTATACATAACACCCTACAACGGAAATTGAGACAGATGCCAGCAGTGAGGAGTGTACAAAATTATAGAGCAACAATGCAACCATTAGGTCTGAACGACTATCTCAACGACCCTATGCTTATCAATGAGTTGCTGAGTAAACTTCCCGGGGATATGAAATTAGACTGGGGTCGTCGTCGAATGACCATCTCAAGGGTAGACGTCGTGGCCTTTGATGAATGGTTATTTGCGCTGGCATCATGTGCAAGCCAGGTGACGCCTCTTATTGAAACTAACGGTAACGCTGCGGAAGAAAAGGTGTTAGGAAAGAGCAATAGGCAAAGAGTTTTTGTGCACGACGAAATACCAAAGGAGCGTAGCCCAACGAAAACGCGTAAAGAGGAAACTAAAGATTCCATAACTTGTTCTCTGTGCGACAAAGAGCACAATCTTGCCGATTGTCCAAACTTCCTAGCAAAGAGCCGAAATGAACGTTGGCAGTTAATCAAGGATAAAAGGCTATGCATTCGGTGCTTTAAGTCCCACGTGGTTAGACGCTGCACCTCTAAGCAAGTTTGCGGAGTAGATGGATGTAGAATGGTGCATAACCCACTACTACATAGCCAAAATGCTGCAGCTAAGACTAGTCGGGTAAATACAATCCTAGTTCATCAACGTAAGTTTAGGAGAGCCATTTTTCGTTACATTCCGGTAATATTGTATGATCCCAAAGCCACAGTGGAGATATTTGCGTTGATTGATGAGGGAGCATCATGCACATTGATGGACAGTAAATTGGCTGAGCAGCTAGGTCTCGACGGCCGTGGTGAAGACTTGTGCTTGAGATGGACGGGCGACATAACACAGCAGAAGGTAAACTCAAAGGTTTTATCGCTGACCTTGAGTTACCGCAACAAACTCTCACCGCAGACACTTTAAATGAGCACAACCACCTCAAGTCATTGCCTATTCTACCATACACCCACTGCAAAGCGCGATTATTAATAGGCTTGGACAACACGGCTAAACTTTGCGTACCTATGGAGGTGAGTCAAGCTGAAAGTGATGATCTAATAGCTGCGCGTTGCAATATAGGTTGGTCAGTATATGGTCAGGATAAGTCGGCTTATCAGTCAGACGAAAATCTGCTCCACGTTTGTAGCTGTAATAAATATGATCAGCTTGATATCTTAATGAAAGCTTATTTCTCTATCGATTCAGTGGGTATCAAGCCTGTTCTCAAACCGCTTAGATCACATAATGGTAAAAACTGTCTTGTATGATGCCAGTGTTAAGAAATGGCAAATGGGCCTCCTATGGAAATATAACCACATTGACTTGCCCGACTCATATCGAATGGCATATAACCGTCTCCAATGTCTGGAAAAGAAGATGGAAAAGAGCCCTGATCTGAAGCAGTATCTTATTGGGAAGTTAAATGACTATCTCGAAAAGGGTTACATAAGAAAACTAAATGTCGAGGAAATATCAAAAGGAGGCAAATCTTGGTTTATTCCAATGTTCACAATTGAGAACATTAACAAAAATAAATTGAGAATCGTGTGGGATGCAGCAGCTAAGGTGAGTGGCACCAGTCTGAACGACGTATTATTGAAAGGACCCGATCTTCTAAGATCGTTGGTAGGTGTCCTATTGAGGTTTCGGGAACGACCAGTGGCTATCTGTGGAGATATTCGTGAAATGTTTCACCAAATTAGGGTGAGAGCGGAGGATCAGGTAGCACAGCAGTTCCTGTGGCGAAACGGCGAAAGTAGCAGACGTCCCGATGTATTCGCTATGACCGTTATAACGTTTGGGGCATCGTGTTCCCCCTCTTTGGCAAACTACATAAAAGATAAGAACGCTCAACGTTTTCAGAAGATACTACCAAATGCTGTGGCAACAATTGTCGAAAATACGTTTTTGGACGATTGGTTGCATAGCATGGATGATGAGGAAGAAATGATTCGACTCGTACTGACGTCCGCTTCATCCATTGTGAAGGCGGGTTCGAGATGCGAAACTGGTTGTCGAATTCTAAACGAGTTCTGCAAGCGCTCTCAAGTAAGCATAAGCCCGCAAATAAATGTTTCATAGAGCCAGGATCAGAACTTCAAAAGGTTCTTGGTATGTGGTGGTTACCAACCAGTGACGAACTAACCTTTGTTCACAGGTTCAAGCCGGATATCTTCAATGAATCAACTTTTCCAACGAAACGACAAATGCTTCGAGTAATGATGACTATATTCGACCCTTTGGGTCTATTGGGGTTTATTGTAATTCAAGCTAAGATGATATTACAAGATGTGTGGCGATCGGGCGTAACTTGGGATGAACCTATACATGATAAAGAACGTTCCGCATGGTGGCAGTGGATGCGAAAGCTACGCTGTATTGATAAAATCCGAATTCCAAGGTGCTACACATTCGCAAATCGCAGCAGCGACAACCAACTTCATATCTTCGTTGAAGTATGGGCGACAAAGTTCATTGCTGTCTCGTTGCCTCCAAGACACGAGTCGCTCCGTTGAAGCCACTGTCGGTGCCGAGACTTGAGCTAATGGCAGCCATCTTAGGACTTCGTCTAGCTAAGTTCATAGGAAAGGAACTTTCCATACAAATTAACCGCCGGGTCTTCTGGTGCGATTCGAAGGATGTGCTATATTGGATTAGGTCTGACGCCAGAAAGTTCAACCAGTTTGTAGCTGTGCGGATTGGCGAAATTCTAGAGGATTCACAAATCAACGAGTGGCGGTGGTTACCAACGAAGGATAACGTAGCTGACGACGGTACAAAATGGCACAATAATATGAAATTTAATAGCTCTGGGAGATGGTTTACGGGCCTGAATTCCTAAGTCTATCAGAAACTCTCTGGCCAACATCCGAATTCAAAGAGCCACAAACCGTAACAGAAACTATACAACACGTAACGATTGATTCTTCAAAAGATATTGGTAATACGCAACCAGGTCCCACAAAGTTTAGTAAGTGGGAAAAATTGCGCGCTGTACAGATGTGCGTTCTTCGCTTTCTCCATTTGATTATGAAGAACACCGCGAGAAACCCAGTTACTCAGACAATTCTTTCCGATAGCACCTGTACAAGTGCCGAACTACTTCTCTTCCGCAAGTGCCAGGAAGAATGCTATGGCGCGGAATTTGATCAAATAAGAAAAGGCGCGGTAAGTAGAAAAAGCTCAATCTACAAATTTTCTCTATTTATAGACAAGCTCGGACTGCTACGCGTAAAGGGTCGGATCGAAGAAGCAAGAGGAGTGACAACAGATTTCAAACAACCGATTATACTTCCTCGTAACAATATTATGACTCATCTGATCACAGATTTCTATCATCGAAAGTTCCATCACCACCATAACGAGATAGTGGTAAATGAGATGCGACAGCGATTCTGCATTAATGGTCTACGAGCTTTGGTGCGGATGATATCAAAAGTATGTCAACAATGTCGTAATCGGAGAGCCACACCGAATTCAACAGAAATGGGAAAGTTGCCACCAGAGCGTCTCGCATAATTCACTGATCCCTTCGCTTATACAGGAGTGGACTATTTCGGACCCTTCGACGGGACGATTGGAAGAAGGCATGAGAAGAGTTGGGGAGTTGTTTTCACCTGCATGACCATACGTGCAGTACATATTGAGATTTCTTCATCACTATCTACTGACTCATTCCTCCTTGTTTTGAAATTGTTTATATCACGACGAGGAGTTCCACGTCGAATTTTCTCTGACAACGGCACTAATTTCAGAGGCGCTAGTCGTATTCTGGCAGATGAAATCGAGAAAATATCATCTGGCATACTAATGGAAAAATACCCCGAAATTGAGTGGACTTTCATACCACCAGCATCACCACACATGGGAGGAGTATGGGAGCGCATGGTACGATCTATAAAGTCAGTATTGATGGACATATTACCAAAAGAAGGTCTACGGGAGGAAGTACTGAGAGCAACTTTAGCCGACGTCGAAAATATTATTAACATGCGTCCTCTTACCTACGTTCCACTGGAATCATACGATAGCGAAGCATTAACGCCAAACCATTTGCATTTCCTTTTGGGAAATTCAAGTGGCATAAGGGAAAAGGGTGACTGCGATGGTACCAATCCGTCGCTGCTAAATAAGAGATTTCGTACATCTGGAGAGTTGGCTGATCGATTCTGGAAGCGATGGATTCGGGAGTACTTGCCAGGCCTAACAAGACGCGCAAAATGGTTTGAAAAAACACCAGAACCCATCGCTACAAGAGACGTCGTAATAATTGTTGATGAAAACATGAAAAGGAACACTTGGACAAAGGGAATAGTTTTGGATGTCATAAAAGGCAGCGACGGACAGATAAGAAGCGCAATAATCAGAACTTCCAACGGCTTAATAACGCGGCCAGTAGTGAAACTTGCGCGCCTAGATATGAAAGTGAACCCCACGTCAGAGCATGGAGATCACGGAGGGGGGAATGTTAGCGCGCAAAAACCCTAAATTTTTAAAATGTTTAAACTTAAAAAATGTACATTAAAATATAACTCTAAGGATTATTAAATTTTGATTGTACATTAAAATGCAACCATGTAGATGTATGTCCCGCTATTTGTCTATGCTAGCTCACCTACGGCATACCCTTTTGCGTTCGCTCATTCTCTTTTGATTCGCTGGCGGAGTGGTACGTACACCTACAAGGAGCACAATTATTTTAGCGAACGATCGAACGATCGAATTATTGAACTTAAATAAAATTCAAATCGGCTTAAAATAAGTGTTTTACTTTGCCACCAACAACATTATTTGAAAATTTGCCAACATTATTTAGAAATCCATTTCAAGTTGCTTCAAATCATCAGCTTCACATATTAAAGTTAATTAACCTTCTTCATCTTACTGAAGTTGGCATAAATCCAAAACGGCAGTGCATATGGAAAATTTCCACAATTTTACATGTAGGTATAAAAGCGATTTTCTTGCATGTACCCTAGGGTGGAGCGATTTTATTCATATTTATTTTTCTGTTTCGGTATACCTGTAGAAGGTTGCTGTTTTAGGTAAATATTAAACACAAGAAAAATCAGTAATCTCATGCTATGTTTAGAGGTGCCCCCACCAACTTGAAATTTTGAAAATTTATGCCAAATAATCATAAATTCGCAAAAATTTTATAAACGTTATTTGATGTTCTAAGAAAGACTGTAGAATTAAATGATCTTAGAACATATATATCACTCTTTAACCATATTACAATAACTACGTTCCGCATTTTAATTTCACATTCTCAATTCCACACTCCAAAACTTGATTTACCGGAGAAGTTATCGGTTTCTCACTTACCTACGTATAATGATGTCTTCATAAAACATTAATTGAAGCCCGATAAAACAACTTAAGAGCGAACAGTTATTGAAATATCTGACATATTAGCGAGTGAGGTTCTAAAAATATGGCAAAAATCTTCACTGCCAACTGTAAGTGAAAAAAGAATTTTACAATTGATTCGTTCCTGCCAGGACAAATACGAGCTTAATGAAACCATATAAGTGCCATCAAACTAACATAAAATACCAAGAAAAGATCAGAACATTTACAAGCACATCAAAGTATCATAGATAATTTGATATCTGCAGCTGCAAGTGCAAAGATATCAGGAATTGTTGCTGTTTAAAATGGTGTCATGTTGCTAAGGAGAAACTAAGTTTCTTACTCGACCAAAGATTAACCAGAAAAATTATGATAGGAAATTTCGATATAAATTCAACTGTGAAGAACAAGAAACAAGAATAAACGTTAACTTCGGTTGCACGGAAGCTAAATACCCTTCACAGGTGCATTTCTGTTAGTAACTATGTGTTCCGTTTGTATGGCAGCTATATGCTATAGTTAACCGATCTGATTAATTTCTTCGGAGATTACATTGTTGCTTTAGGAAATAATATGTACCAAATTTTGTGAATATATCTTGTCAAATGTGAAAGTTGTCCATACAAGAACTTGATTCCGATCGTTCAGTTTGTATGGCAGCTATATGCTATAGTCAACCGATCTGAACATTTTCTTCGGAGATTACATTGTTGCTTTAGAAAATAGTATATACCAAATTTCGTGAATATATCTTGTCAAATGTGAAAGTTGTCCATACAAGAACTTGCTACCGATCCTTCAGTTTGTATGGCAGCTATATGCTATAGTTAACCGATCTGATCAATTTCTTCGGAGATTACATTGTTGCTTTAGAAAATAATATGTACCAAATTTTGTGAATATATCTTGTCAAATGTGAAAGTTGTCCATACAAGAACTTGATTCCGATCGTTCAGTTTGTATGGCAGCTATATGCTATAGTTAACCGATCTGAACAATTTCTTCGGAGATTACATTGTTGTCTTTAAAAATAACATATACCAAATTTCGTGAATATATCTTGTCAAATGTGAAAGTTTTCCATACAAGCATTTTATTCCGATCGTTCAGTTTGTATGACAGCTATATGTTATAGTGGTCCGCCGTTTTGACAAATGAGCAGCGTTGTGAAGAGAAAATAACGTTTGCAAAATTTCAAAACGATATCTTTAAAACTGAGGGACTAGTTCGTGTATATACAGACAGACAGACAGACAGACGGACAGACAGACGGACATGGCTAAATCGACTCAGCTCGACATACTGATCATTTATACATATATATACTTTATAGGGTCTCCGACGATTCCTTCTGGGTGTTACAAACTTCGTGACAAACTGAATATACCCTGTTCAGGGTATAAAAACAAGGTAGAAAAGAAAAAAGTTTATCGCGTGACAGAGGCACACTATTTTTCCAAACCGTGTTGTTCTCGTGCTTTGGCTGTTGATTTTTCAATTGAAAGCAGCAGCTCGTGTGATAGTTTTTTCGTACAATCTAATCCTAAGCAAAAAGACCCACAACAGGGCAAGGGAAAAACACCACCTCTGAAAAAAAGAGATTAAAGGAAGGAAGGAAGAAGGAATTCAACAGGTCATTGCAGTGGTTTATCTGTCAATTGCTTTCAAATGAGTTACCACCACGTCATCGGATCTCAAATGCAAACTTGCTAAACAATGCCGTTAGTCGAATTTACCGTTATACTTACAATATTGCCTGAAATGACTATGGAAGAGCTTAGTATCGACCAAAAGTATTTATACGACATAGTATATTTTGTTCTGATTTAGCTAACATGTAAGCTGGAGCCTTTAACCATTCTAGATGGCTAACAACGACTAATCGATTTCTAAGATTTATGCCACTAAAACTGACCTAGAAGAAAAGCTAGTTGTATTTGCCACGTACTTTATGGAAGTTTATGGACCAATCTTCATACGTTAACGGAGCCAAAAACATATGACAAACCATTAACCTAAGTCGCTGTTTGAATTCCGATATGAAAGTTATCGTTGATAAAGTAAACGAAATGGATATTTTGGTCACCCAGAAAATCTTCTCATTGCCATGCTTGGTGATGAAAAAGAGATTATAAGAGATCTTGCATATCGAATATTTGTAAAAGCAAGATCAAAAAATGATCGAAGACTTCTAACGTTTAAAGTACCTACATTAAATTTCGATGCCAAAGATTACACTGAGATTATTGCGTCGAAGACTGTGATATAACTGAGCCACCTTTAACTTTAAATATGTCTGATGCAACCTTGAACGACATTGTTAAAAACGGTCCTGGTACATGTCAAAATATTAGAAATTTTCTATGCCACACCCAAACATTGGAGCGCTGCATCAAGTTGGTATCAGGAGCATCGAGTGCAGTTTGTGGGGAAAATAAACGTGATGGTCTCATTAGAGCAAAACTGCTATAACGCCAACAAATGACTCACTTCAATACAAAAAACCAGTTTGATGTTTAAATAGTCTTTTAAGAAATGTAAGAGAATATTTTTCGTAATAAATGCTTAGAATGCAATTTTTTGTTTTATTTAAATGTTTGACTGTACTGGGGCACCACAAAACATTCAACCAGCTGTTTGATATTTTTCATTTTTGTATTATATATTAAAAGGCAACTTTTCATAGCTATCCCGTTAAAAAACAACAAAAGGAAATTTTCTCCATACATTATCGCTCCACCTTAATGAACACATTTAGAAATCCATTTCAAGTTGCCTCAAATAATTAACTTCACATATTAAAGTTAATTAACTTTCTTCATCTTACAGAAGTTGGCATAAAGCCAAAACGGCAGTGCATTTGGAAAAATTCCACAATTTTTCATTTAGGTATAAAACCGATTTTCTCGCATGTACACATTTAGAAATGCATATCAAGTTGCTTCAAATCATTAGCTTCACATATTAAAGTTAATTAACCTTCTTCATCTTACTAAAGTTGGCATAAAGCCAAAACTACTGTGCATTTGTAAAATTCCAGAATTTTACATTTAGGTATAAAACCGATTTTCTTGCATATAAACATTTAGAAATCCAAATAAATTACCTCAAATCATTAGCTTAACAAATTAAAGTTAATTAACCCTCACCATCTTACTCAAGTTGACATAAAGCCATAAGGGCAGTGTATTTGGAAAAATTCCACAAATTTACATTTAGGTACAAAACCGATTCTTTTCCAGACATTTAGAAATACATATGAAGTTGTTTCAAATCATTAACTTCATAAATTGAAGTTAATTTACCTTCTTCATCTTACAGAAGTAAGCATAAAGCCAAAACGGCAGTATATTTGAAAAAATTCCATAACTTTACATTTAGGTAAAAAATAGACTTTCT
>NW_024394250.1:0-20299 GCF_016617805.1 Bactrocera tryoni
TAAACCAAATTTCGTTAATATATCTTGTCAAATGTGAAAGTTTTCCATAGAAGAACTTGATTCCGATCGTTCAGTTTGTGTGGCAGCTATATGTTATAGTGGTCTGATATCGGAAGTTCCGACAAATGACAAGTTTCTTGAAGAGAAAATGACGTTTGCAAAATTTCACAACGATATCTTAAAAACTGAGGGACTAGTTCGTTTATATACAGACGGACAGACAGACAGACGAACATGGCTAAATCGACTCAGCTCAACATACTGATCATTTATATATGTACATACATATATACTTTATAGGGTTTCCCACGCTTCCTTCTGGGTGTTACAAACTTCGTGGCAAACCTTATTAACTCTATTCAGGGTATAAAAATAGTTGAAAATTTAACCAATGGCTATACTCGTATAACGCTTAGTGTCACAAAAAAATTTTTATCGCTGAGAGTAGTCAACGCTACCACTGAAAGATTAGTGAAGATAATGCAGGAATTTTATGATGTCTGATGTTTATGATGATGAGTGGAAGCAATTTTTACGCTGCGTGAAGAAAATTTATAGAAAAATATTGTTTGTGGATAATAAATGGTGATGTGTTTTGGGTATATAATTGTTTTATTGACTAGATAAACTCGCTCTTCTGACAATTTTCTCTATTTATTCTGCAAAAAAAAAAATCATATATTATGTTAGTTATTAAGACGGAGATTGTCATGATTCAATTGCAATAATATTTTTGGCTTATGTATTATTATGACTTTGTAGTCATTTATAATAATTAAAGGGTATGCGTTTCAATTTTTGAAAAAAAAAATTTTTTTGCCTGATACCTTAGAAATTTTGCTGATTGAATGCTACAAGTTTCTTAATAACTTTTATTTATATATATGTCATTATATAAGAACACTGAATCCAGCCTATTACTACATTCAATTTATATTGTAAGTATAGTTCTAATATAGAGACAAATTAGAATGAACACTCTAATGTCTAGCCAATTTCGTCGAAATTGTTTCTCATACGCACCGTTGATTATTGTCTACACGCTCACAATTCCCAAACAGATTTGCTGTAAATGCATAAACGCGCATACCGTTGCAGGAGTATACTTATGAATTCAAAACCGCTCACGCATTTAATGCTATCAAAGCGCATTCAATTGCGGTATCTATTAGCGGTCTGAATTTGAGCGCATACAATGCTATGCATATGAGCATTTCACTATTTAAACTTCTACTTTATTTGCTTATATGTGTGGGTGCACTTATACTTGTGTACATAGTGTGTCTGTATCTCGAACTAAACGCTGCCATTTAGCGTTAATTAAATGTGTTTGCTTCCGCTCTGTGCGTTTAACATTTCTGTCATAAAAATTCCAACTATTTTGGTTGCTATTTCCTTCCTGCCTGTTGCAGTGAACTAATATAATTTAAATAAAAAATAAATGTGAAGAAAATACTATTGTGTTAATTAAATAATAAAATATTGGCATAGATTTAATTATGAATCGGAAAATTAGTAAAATTTTGTATTATTAATATAAAACATAATTCATCTTTTATACCTATTCATCTGAGAACGTACATATGCCTTTCAGTGGCCCATTGTTTAATCACCGGCACCAGAATCCTTTCACTTTATTGTCTGCTCTTTGATCCAGCTTGTGCTTATGACTAAGTTAATCAGTACAATAAGGTTTATCTACGTAACCTCAGAAATATTGTCAAGAACTCCTCGACCGAACCTATACAACGCTTTGTGTATTATTATATATGTTCATATACCCTTTTAAAATGAAATAGAACATGCAATAAGGGTATTTATTAAAATTTTTCGATTTACAAATCCTATTCGAATCGTAAGTTAGTATTAGTGAGTGAATATAACTGTAATAAATATAATTATTTCTTGCGCAATTAAGGAAACCAGAAAAGTTGTGGATAAGTCATTACAAAGAATATATTATCACTAGTATTATATTTCCATATAACCCTAAATCCTAGAGTTTTAGGTGATACATACAACCGTTAGGTGAATACAACTATAAGACTATTGGCAACTGACTTCAAGAGTATAATAATGGTTTTCACTTACGTTATGTTAATCGTCGATTCTCAAGCACCGATTTTTTTGCCAATCATAAACACTTGTTCGCGACAAACAGTTATCATCGAAGACCTTTTCCAGCATTCTGTACAATTTTTCGCACCAGAAATTTAATTCCACACACAACATTTAATGGAACTTCTTTGTTGAGTGATTTCACTCATCGTAAAGGTCTCCGAATATACTTTACGTGCTTCAGAAAGATAAGCGTATAGTATACTAATCACTAATAATTATTATGACGTGGCATTTGGCACTGATGTTACTGACAGTTTGCTAGGACTCAAATATTTCCACAAATGAGTTTCCGCGTTACTGTTATCCATAGTGGTATTGCAAATTAATATTGATCAATTCATTAATCAATTAATCAATCCATGAGTTATGCAACTGCTAAAAATAAAGTGTCATCTCGAATTTATGAAAACCAAATTGGAGTCAAAAATTCTATTGGACGAGGCGTCAGAATGATGCAACACTTTGGTGGCGACAAGCGAAATGGAAATTGGCAATTAGTTTGTTAGAAGTTTGACAGCATTTTCTGTTGAGTTTTCAAAGCCACACGAGGAGGCAGGTGCAAAAGTTTATGTGGAACCTTCAAAAACTTAAAATACTAGCATTAATTTATTCTCATTTAATACTATACCGTGAACGGAGTATGTTAGGAGGCATAGTCCCTGAAGAATACAAAAAAAAACGTTTTTTTGATTTGCATCGCTTAAACTATGCCTTATAGTCATAAAAATAAATTTGAAGTTTATTTGCAGTTGGAAATTTTTTTACGTTGCTTGCAGAAACTTGAAACATGGGTCGAAATGCCACAAAATAGAATAAAATTACGAACATTTTCGAGCGATCATTTCTGCAAAGTTCGATGTGGACTAACTCAGAAACAGTGCAACGATAATTCAGATTTAGGCGACAAGGGCCAGTATTTATCGATGGTAAGGTGAATTCAATCGATGTCGTATATTATTCCAAGACATATTTTATGCAGGTTGTCCAAAATCAGTTATTGCTCCGAAAACTATTGATAATGTGCCCAAAATATGACACAAAAAACGTTTAGGAAACGTGAAAGATGGTGAAATGTGGATTTACGCGTCCGCAAATTAAGCTCAGTCGACTATATGGAGGTTTAAAAATGAGAAGAATCCAATAAGAGTTGTTCATGCGCCAAGCACTTCCCAGCGAATGGTTGCATGGTTTAGGAACAACAGTAATCCAGCGCAACCCAAATTCTAAGTGAAACACAACCATATGCTTGCCAGTTGTCTTTTAAGAAATTAAAAAAATCCAATAACCCTTCACCACCATAATGCGAGCTCTCATACATTAAATGAAACAACTGCATTTCTGAGAACTCAAAACATCGATTTGATGAGTCATCTTCTATATAGTCCTGATTTCGAACCGAATGACTTCTTCTAATTTCCGTACGTAAAAGATAAACTAATAGGCCAACGTTTTTGAATACTTAAAGAGGCGGGTGATGTATTTAGAACGCATGCTTTGGAGATACCTCAATCAGAGTGTCAAAAGTGCTCCGAAAATTGGTTCAAACGCATGCACAAGTATATTTTGTACTTATTGGGCAATATTTCGAAAAACCATCAATCCATGCATATTTTTCCAAATGGCCGAAAATTTTTATCCGGTCGGCTTCATATTTTGACAAAAGTTTGAAAATTCGAGTCGGCATAGAATTACATACGGAGAGAGACAATTTTTTTAATTCCATACTATTTTTTATGGCCAGTTTATTAGAAAATTATGGACGAAAATGCCAATAATTTGTGAATAAATCAATATTTTTAAGCTTCCCTCCGGCATTAAAAAAAAATAAATGAATTCGCACATGAGTTCATACCCCAAGTTTGCCACAAAGCTTGTAACATACAGAATGAAAAATCGCGGATTTATAAGATATGTATTAAATGATGAGTGTGACGAGTCGACTCGAACAAGCCATGTTCATACGTCGTCGGTCTGTTTGTATACACGTGAACTAGTCCCACAGCTTTTAAGATATCGAACTGAGATTGTGCACATGTACTTTTCTTCCCAAGAAGTTGTGAATTTCTTGTAATCACCCATATCGGATGACTTTAGCATGCACCAGCCAAACAAACTGAACGATGGCAAGCAAGTGCTTGTATGGATTTTTTTTTTTACGAGATAGCTTCAATAAATTTGGCAATGGTTATTGTTCAAGATAAAAGTACAATCTTCGAAGGAATAGTTCAGATCTGATAACTATTGCATATAACTGTCACATAAATTGACCGATAAATTTCATGTTCTTTAAGAAATCTTTTGAAATTGTGAAGGGTATTATAGCTACGGTGCAACCAAGGTGAGGCTGTTTTCCTGTTTTTATGTAAAAGAAAGCATACATAGGGGAATATTCGCTAAATCTCGCATACATATGTATCCAATAGCCAAAAATATATGTCAAAGGAAATGTACATTTCATTCGAATAAACTCGCTCCAGCTGCAAAGTTAGTTCTCAGGTTGAAAAGTTGCGAGTTTCACGATTTGTCGGAAGAGAGCTAACTGCAAAATTTCAGGGAAACTTCTTTGATACTTCTTGATGTTGCAAACACATATGGTAAGTTGTTCCCGTCTTTGCTTTGCACTATGCTGCTGCTACAACCCATACAGAGGAGAAGTGCATAACCCTTCGGATAGCTCAATATTAATTTAATATTTGGTTAACACTATTAGGAGCATTCAAGCTTTCCGGGTAAGAACAAGTGCAACAAGCTTGTCAGACACGATATATTAGAAAGCAAACAGGACAAGATCTTGAGCGAATATCTGGTCACGGGTTGACAACTGAACGCATATTTGAGCTAAGAACTTCTTCAGTTATCAGCGGGTTAATTAGTAACTATTTAAACATATGTATATGGTCGTGCCTGCTGTTCCGCAAAATAGATTTTTGCGTACTTTTCTTTTAAAGAAAAGACACTCTGTTAATCAATATATTTTTCGGATACAGTAAAGATCCACGATTAAAGGATAGTAGACACCAGATATTGAAGTCCTAGCACCTTGTAGTGAACGGAATAAAAACGCAAGAAAAACAAAATAACATTAAAATACTGAAAACTACTTCTTACAGATAGTAACTTCAAAGTAGGTACGTAAGTTTGCAACGGAAGTACGCTTAACGAACTAATGTGACCGTTAGCCAAACACTAAGCTTGCTAGGCATGTTAAAATGAGCACTGCTTTTCTAGCGCTGAAGGCTGTTTTTTGAATAGGAAGAGTAAACAAAACACTGAAATTGCAACGAGCCAGATAGAACAGACACTGCACCACTGGGATTGGTTTTTGCATACCCTGTAAGGATTTACATTGTTCGTTTTGTACACAGGAAAGCAGTTGATTACGTATACGCCATGGTGCTTCGCAAGTGCTAATAGCCAATGTGGCGCACTAAAACACCGTATTATTAAACTAGCTGGACTTAAACTTTATCTACCAATTCACTAAATGTTGTTGTTGGTCGTTTTTTAATGCACATTCACTTTGACCATTAAGTTTGCACACAATTTAATTTTTTTATTTATTTTATTTTATTTTGTAACTTAATATATTGCATTTTGATACTCATTATTTTACAAAGAATTGTTATTTTCGATGAAAGAATTTCCAACAGCAATGAAATTAATTAAATTGAATTAACAAGTTAGTTCATTTAATATTTTAATAAATTTCAGTTTAATTAAGGCCACGAATTTTTTGTTAAATTAATACTAATGTGATCGAAAAGTAAGGTGAAAGTGTCATTTAAAACTCCCGGGCATTAGAATAGTAGCATAGGTAACATTTTCCTTTTCTTAGGTTGTTAGAAATCTCTATAATACATATTTGCCAAGCTTCCGCTTGTGAAACGTTTTAATTATCTTCGAGTTGCACGACATTTTGTAAACTAACATAAGTGAATTTTTCGATTTTTAGATGGTTGTGCGTTCCTAAATTTTTAGTTAAGGAAATAAGGAATATTGTTATGCGGTGACATTAAAAATCGGACGAAAACCATTTGGTAGTCCAACCATGGCCCAAAAAGACGTTTATAACCACGAGTTCAAAGTGGTTCAAGAACGCGTTAAAACCAAGTGCGCTCTGACCGAATAAGAAACTCTATCGAGGAGAGCCATGTGTGAATTCCAAGATAAGTCGAATAGGGACCTCGTTGATAGTTGATAATAATGAATAGAAGTTCACATTTTGTATGATATAAAATTTTTATGAAACAATTAAATTTACTATTTAATCACGGAGTATATAATCTGTTAGGCAACTTTTAATGCACTTCTTTCTTTATCTTTTTGTTGAATTATTCGCATATGGAAATTTATAAATAATATTTCATATTAACAATTCAATTTTTATTTTTTTTTTCTGTTTAAATATCACACTTTGGTAAGCAATTGTCATTATTTTTATAAATATTGCATGTAAAATTAACTTATTGTCCAGTCAAAATAAAAATTTTTAAGGTTAGTTAAATTTACAACAAGCTGAAGTTGTTGTAAAATCCTGACCGTTCCAATATCTGGAAAAAACTTTACGACAAATAGTAAGGTTTGTTATTTGGAACGAAGCCTTAGGTTTGGTCGTAAGGTTGATCGAAAGTCCATGGATTACACTTGGCCTGATATTCGTCCTTTGCACTGCATGCTTTTTAGTTGGATCACACAACACTCCAGACATATATTGCGACAACAAAGTTGCCGGAAATTGTAAATAAAACACAAAATATTTAGGTATTCATCAATATTTATTTTGTTGCCTTTACAAAAACCTCACCATATGTAATACAATTATGCCAAGGATTATTCCAGTCAGCGAAACACTTTTAATAAGCACTTTTTTGGAAGGCCTTCAGTGAATTTTATTTTTTCTCTTTGATCGACTGAAAACGGGTTTCCCTAAAATGCATTTTCAATTTGGGGAAGAAGAGAAAATCAAACGGAGTCAAATCTGGTGAATACAGTGGTTAGTCGGTGAGATTCATTGCGTTTTTTAAATTTTAAATTCTGTCACAATCGTGACTAGATGCGATGGTGCATTAGCATCGTGTAAAATTTATGAATTATTCTTTCACAATTCCGGCCGTTTTCGATAGATGTTGATGAGTCTAGCAAGAACGCGGTTGATATCCAAAATATCCACCAAAATAATTAAAACGGACTCGCTGGAGATGTCAAGCTCTATTGCCATCTCTCCAAAATTTGCCTGACGATCTTCAAGTACCATATTATTCACTTTCCACAACGAGGCATATCTTCAACGATCTCTTGACCCTCTTTAAAGACTTTGTGCCACACGTAGGTTTATTTTTTCGAATCACCTTAAGCCATTTCAAAAATTTGCAACAATTTCGCACACGCAATTTGGTTAGAAATAAAAAATTAAAACAAATTCTTTGTTCGATATTTTTGTTCATTGTAAAAATCGCAACGCACTACTGAGGTGTACTAACTTAAGCAGCTGCCGTAAACAAACTGGTTGACAGATCTCGCTCTTATTTGTAATAGCAATTAAGGACGATTCTGCCATCTTAACAAAAAACATTTTCTTTTAATATAACTTTGACGGAAAATTTAAATTTTAATAACGGGTACTTTTTTCACAACATTATTACGCCGAATTAGAGTCAACAGCACAACACGATTATTTCGTGAAAGTTTTTCATTCTACTTCTATACTCAAGTATCTACTGCGTTTTCCGAACGCATTCATTTTTATTGTTTTATTAATTTAAAACTTAGAGTCAGCAATTAATAATTTAATCAACTTTATGTTCAAAAATTAGATGGGCATTTTTTTTACAAGATGAAAAATATGAATTCCAGCAATTTCCTTACATTCGCCAAATATCGAGATATTTCAATTTCAGTCTGGCAAATGCGGGGCAATAATATGTTATTTTGGACCATATTTCTTTTGAACACATTCACAAACTTTCAGCATGTTGTAAATTTATGTAACTTCGTTCTTTTTTCTGTATAATATGACCGGAAATTTATTTATTTGCAACTTTGGGCTTTAATACTGAATAAATTTTTCGACTTCGGAAGCAATCACTATAACGGAATAAGCCTTTGCACGAATTATGCCTTTAGATCTGCCACTTTATGCCCAAAAATTAGCAAAATCCAACAAATCTGTTCAAGTCCCTCGGTACCGAATATTTGGAACCCAGCACCAAAGTTGACTGTCTACCCAAAATATTGGTCAATCAGATTTTCAGTATTTTATTAAACACCTTTTGAAGTAATGAAATTATTATTTTTTTGCTTTACTTTTTTTATTTAATTTTATTTATTATTTTACTTTTTTTGATTTACCTTTTTATCAATTTATATATAGGCTTTTTGATTAACTTCAGTTTGCCTTTCCCAACATTTTCACTTTGGTCTGTGGATTTGAACACAATTTAATTTTTTATAAACAAGCAAGAAGTATCTGTTCCATTCTAGTAAATCTTCACTTTCAGCAAATTGTTATTTTAATTGTGGAAAAAATTCACCAACAGCATTAAATTAATTAAATTTATTCAATATGAAATAACAGCAGACTTGGTGTATATTCAACTATATAAGATTATCCCACAAAATTAAGGCAGTGTTACATGCACTTAGTATATTTGAGCTCAGAACACAATTATCTTTCAAGTTGATTGATTAAATTTTAATAATGTATTTTAAATCTGTCGAGTAAAAAAATTTAATTATATCAACATGGAATTTTTAGTTAATTAATATATTATTCTGTTAAGAAAATTTCTCTTTTCTTTGATGAAAGTATTTTCGTAGCATTCGCACAGTTGTTGTATTCACTATTTATAAGTAAAAATTTATATTGGCAATTTAAAAATTTTTTTGTTGCTAAAAAGCCACACTCTGCCTAGCAGTGTTCATCACTTTGATCAACTGCATTTAAAGATGATAAATTAGTTAAAGAAATTTATTCGGGCAAATAAGTTTTTAACTTCATTAAACTAATTTTTTGCTAACTGTTAATGAAAATTTGTATGTAGTGGACCCTACGCTTATGTTTAATTTTGACCAGCTCAGTTTTAAATTTCAATATTTTTATTTATGCTGTTAAGACTATAATAAGTCTTTTGCTCTGACTAGTAAATTGAAATTAATTCTTCAAAAATATTAGCAGTTATGTTGCATTAGTTTATCTATCGAAAATATTTGCTTATATGTTTTCAATTAATTTATGAACAAAAAATGTTTTACTTGGCTTTCTAAATTCTTGCCTTTTTATTTAACATATAATTTAAATATCAAGGATTTTTATTTCAATATATTTTTAATATAACCAATTCTTCAACATTTTAATAAATAAATTAAAATTTTAACCGGTTATTTATTGGATATATAAATATTTATCATTGTTCTTTTTAATTTTTATTTTTATTTATTTATTTTGGTTTGTTTAATTTAATTTTCTTTCTCTTTACCAATTTTTTACTTTCTTTTATATTTATCTTTAATTTATTTTGTTTTTTTATTTTGTTTTTTAATTTTTATATTACACATTTTAATTTAGTTGTTTAATATTTTAGTAATTTTTTTAACTTTCGCATATAAATATTACATTTTTTTCAGTTTTGATCTATTATTATGTGTTTAATTTTTTTTTTTATTTATTATATTACTAATTTTAATTTAATTGCATTATTCATTTTATTTTTTTGAGTTATTTTTTTATTTTAACTAGTTTCATTTCGCTTTTCCTAAAAATATTCGAAATTTTAGTTACTGAATACATTAATACTACTTCATGAAACTATTTACTCTTCACAAATTTTCGTATTACCTTTAGATATTTTTCTATTCCTTTGCAGTTTATAATTGTATTTTTTTAACATTTCATATTTTATACAAAAATAACATCACAATTATTTATACTTTTACTTTCTTTCTTCACACAACTTAACAATAACACCCCAACACGCTTGCAGCACAGCTGCTCAGGTGTATTCGTACAGTAATATTGAATTCAGCTTTAAATTCCACCACAAACTTATTTCCACCTTCAACTTTGAACTGCGGTAATTCCACCGGCTTTATGCTTTCATATATGTATTATAAGTAACAGTCTTATATACATATAGTACACTAACACAAAGTTGAGCGCGCGTTCGGTAAAAAATTAAGCACCGTTATACAACCGTTAATACCGAAGTCCAAAGTGAAACTAAACTAAATTGCTAGCGACACCGACTGATGATACGACCAAATTGCATTGGCGAAGTCGTCCTATCGGCCAACCAACGAAGTGCGGGAGCTATGTAGTAGCGACGGCGCTGCTTAACGAAACCTGAAAAGTCACAAACGAAGAGTTACTTTGAGCGTACGAAGTCTGAACGGTATTTACAACTGTGCAGTTAAATGTGTGCGTGAACAGTTCTATTTCGGCAGCTAACCAACGGCGAATGAAATTTGTCGGAAAAACGTTTAGCAAATCCGAATAATGAAATCGGCTCTTTGTACGTCGGCACTTTCTCTGCATTTAGCAACCTCTCATCGGGCTAAGAACAATAATATTATGGTTAGTTGGATTGCTAATGTTAGTAACAATGAGTGTTATTCTTTGACTTCAGAGGATATGTTTCAGAAAACTAGAAAGTATGCAGAAATTTATAAAATTACCTAGTTTTTAACGTAAGCGAATAAAATTTATTCCGATTTAGTGTAAACTAATGCTTACTATTACTACTAAATGAATGTATGAACAACTAAGGCTTCTAGCAATAAATAAATGTGTGAAGACTAATTTCTAAATATGCTTAAACATTGATGTTAAGACCAATGTAAGGGTAGAGAGTTTGTACAGAAATTTTAACAGAAGTGAGTTAAGTATGAACCGATGTTATGTAAGAGTGAATGTTACTAGCAATATACATATAAATACATGTATATGTAGTACAGGGAGTAATTTCGAAAGATGCTAACATTTTTAATATTAACAGTGTGAGCGTGCAGAGAGTTTTTAAGGATTTTAACAGAAGTGAATTAAACTTGAACCGATTCTGTGTAATATAAAATGTTACTTGCAATAAATAAATATATAGGAAGTAATTTCGAAACGAGATAATATTTTTAGTTTTAACATAATGAAAGTGTAGAGAAATTATAGAGATTTTTAACATAAGTGTATTATACCGAAACCGACTCTGTATAAGAGTAAAGGTTACTTGCAATATATAAGAGTAATTTCGAAAGATGCTAACATTAGAATTTTAACAGTATGAGCCTGCAGAGAGTGTGGAGAGATTTTTAACACAAGTGTGTTGTATTTAAACCGATGTGTATAAGAGTGAATGCTTAGTTGAATATATAAATATATAGGAAAGAATTTCGAAACTTGCTAAATTCTAACAGAATGAGCTTGGAGAGAATTGTAGAGATTTATAACACAAGTAAGTTAAACTTAAGCCGATTCTGTGTAAGAGTAAATGCTTCTTACAATATATAAATATATAAAAGTTAAAATGCTATTATTATGAATTTTAACAGTATGAGCGTACGATGAGTGTGTATAGATTTTTTAACATAAGTGAGTCAAACTTGAACCGATTCCGTGTAAGAGTAAAGGGTACTTCCAATGTATATACGAGTAATTTCGAAAGATGCTAATAGTAATCGAACAGCATGAGAGGGCAGAGAGTATGTACAGCTTTTTTACCATAAGTAAGTTAAACCTGGACCGATTTTGCATAATAGTAAAGATTGCTTGCTGTAAACAAATTTTTGAAGAGTATATTCGAAAGAATTAAAATTTTGAGTTTTAACAGTACGAACGTGCAGAGAGTGTGTATAGATGTTGAACACAACTGAATGTAAACTAAAACTGGTGCTATATGAGGCCAAAAATTACTAACAGTAAATAAATCTATCAGATTTGTGAAAGAGGCTTGAGTAACGCTAGTTAAGTGCGCGAACATAAAGATGTTTTTAACATGACTGAGCATAAACTTTCACCGAATTTTGTAGAAGAGTAGATGTTAATCTCTCTTTTGATCAATATAAATGTTGTTCAACAAGTGTAGGGCTTTACAAATCGAAACAACTGCAAGTTATGAGATATTATCTTCTGACTACCTTCAAAAAATACATCCTCTTATACTTTAGAGATTTTACCTTCAGCGTCCAGTACTTGCATCTTAAGAAGCTCAATAGGCTTTTTTAATAATTTTGGTTAATTTATAATTTTTAAGAGAATTTGAATTGAATAATCATAACTATCAGCTAGTTGTCACTTATAATATCAAAACAAACTTTGGGGTCATACAATTTGTGCCTATAGAAAGTCTCTTGCAATTTAATCACTACTTCCAAGTCTACCAGCTAAAAAAAATTTTCACTGTTGATTAATGGTCGTATATGGAACTCTCGTGTATTGCTACTATTATGCACTAATATTGATACTGTAATAGCTCAATTAATACTTTTACACTACTATTGTAACTGGACTCTTCAATTCGATAAATTACAGCTAAGTTTGAAGAGCATCGCAAGCCATCAAACAAGCTTTAAAAGTGTACATAAAGCAATACAAATTTAACAAATGCCGGTTCTGCAAAGGCTCTGTTAATTTTATACAAAATTTACTCAATAAAGTATAGAAATAAGCTTAATGTAGGACAGTTTTGTTTACAACCTTCACTGAGTGAATTACATTTAATGAGAGAACGACTGCATGAATTCGCTGTAACTAAAGTCAGCTGTATATTTCGAAAGACAAATTCAGCATAAATCATGTATTTTTAGGTGAGCTAATAAGTTGGTGAGGACACGAGTGAGTAACTTGCACTCTTTCACTTAAAACTCTCATCAGTTGAAATGAGTAACTGAGTAAGAAATAGAGATTGAGAAAAAAGTGTTAATCAAAGGAATATTTGAGATTTATTTTGAGCTCGATGGGGCTGTGAAATGCACTAAAAATAGATTAAAGATGCGATTATAATATCTCTTCGGCTGAAATTTAACTAATTTATTGTTAAAATGCAGTAAATAAATTGCATTGATGATAAATTGTTGCGAGGCATATGTTGGCTGGTGTTTTAACCAAAAGCTTGTGCTCATAACAGATTGTCATAGATCTTGAAGTTCAAATAATATCCATGCATTTAGAGCACTTTTGAAAATTGGTCTAAGAAAAGAGTAAAAACTGAGAACACAAGGAAATTGTAATAAATTTATTTGAAAAAGATTTGCTTCTAAAAATTAAATAACATTAGAGGCAGCATTATTATTAAGTTTACTCCTTACTTCATAGTCCTAAAACTTTATTCGTGAGTTTTATGTAGAGTTCCATATGTACATATATCATCAATACATGTGTAACTTGCGCAGACTGCTTTCATAGTAGCATTCCGTATTAAAGAAGCTTCTGAATTTTTACAAATAGCCTAAATTGATTTCGAAAGCAATATATAGAGAGAGTGTAAAGATATGTAGTTTTGAAAAATATTATAACTTTTTTAAGGACTCGTAGATGGGACATAGCAAAACCATAAATTTAATACTCTTGTTTTCATGAACAAGTATCAAAAATGCCAATATCTTAAATCCGGGGTACTTCTTACCATAATATGCTTTCTCCATTCTAGCAATACTTATACCATATTGCTATTCAAACTTGCTAACTCGTCTACACTCGCTTTTTCTTACAACTATGCGCCCTAAAGGTTTTTTGTTTGGAATAATACATAAACATTTCAAAGCACTGTTTTGAATGACAGCTGTACGGGAGCTGTCAGTTATATTGCATAAATATTAATAACTCAAATCAAACAAATGAAATTCTCTATCCACGGGTGGCGTTTTGACTGGAACCATTGCGCAAAGCTGAAGTCAACAGATAGAACAAATGTCAAAAAAAAGAAAGAAGGAAGTGGAATCCAATGGTGGAATTTTATGTTCAAGAATCAGAAAAAAATTAAATCTGTAGTGAATATTCTTAGTCTAAGATTTGTCTTTGTCTTATATATCTTATACTATTATAAGCAAAAAATATTAAGACTTTCTCCATAATTTTAAAATTGTTAATTAATTTTTCAAAGTCTATGTCGTCCCCCTAAAGTCAGCTGTAGGTTCAAAAATATTTCTATCAGGTATACGCGGGCTAAGAGAAGTATCCATTTTTTGACAAATAGCCATAATTGTATCAGAAAAGGATTTTCTCCGAATTTGAAATACATATCTTAAACTTTACCAAAACAACTTAATGGGAAACGTATAAATTACCATAGCTAAGCCGAAAATTAAGATTGAACACTGTTATGTCGTAGAATGAATCGCTATAAAAAATTTTTAAAAGTGGGCTTGTTCCCGCCTGCTAGTAAGTGAAATGGGTGAAATCGTATGATAATCACGCCCACTTTCTACATGTGTTGTTATGCTATCAGTTTTTTTTACCATTAAGTATGAGTAATATTTGATAAGTAAGCCTTCCACGACGTTTTCTTAGAATCAGAGGCAACAAGGAGACTTTTGTCATTCCCGTGAGAGTCGGGTCTACGCAGCCAGAGCGGACCCTGTCGGAGCGGAGACTGTCAAGATTATTTTTGGTCGAATAATCGATCTTCGATTGTTGGATTCTGGGCAATTTTTGGTCGTCAGTCAATTTGTGCGGAACAAACCGTGCACACACACAACACAAGCATAGTGACACTTAAAACGCAATAACTTCACTTCTGTCCTATGAAATGTCATGAAATTCTCACTGGACAATCGGCAAAGATAGCAGATTCTAACGCACTAATCGAGACATAGATGGAGCCACCAGGGGGCACATGCACATGTGTTTGCATGAAAACTCACATACATACGTGCACAACAAAATTTATGAATACAATGTAATTGTACGACAAACTTGCTGCACCGTAACCACTTTATGTTCGAAATGAAAGTAAAACGAACACCAAACTTCGTTTTAAATGCAATAACATCTTTCAACACATTCTTGCAATGCCTCCGACTGTTTCAAAAGGCAGGCACGTTCCATAGTCTGCCTCTGAAAATAATATTGTGAAAATTGTTCCATGCTGCAAAGGCGCGATACTTGAAACTTACCCGAAAGTGGCATTTCTGTTCATATTTTTTTCAATAAAGAAAAATTAAATTTTATTATTTTCTATCGTTTTAGATTAAGCACTTACTGTTTGCAGGTTTTATCATATCTACCAGACTAACCGATATTCAATAAAATGTTCTCCGTAGGAACCACATATTCGGTAATCTGATTTTGAGTATTTTTGGTCTTCTGGTGGAACTATATTTAGTTGAAGTTAATCGAGCAGATCTAAAGATATGGCTTTTAACCGAAATGTAGATAGTGCCGAGCCCATTGTTTAATCCAATACTCTAGAGAAGTTCTAGAAATAAATAAGTCAATGAAAGCAATACCGATTTATGGTAAAGCTGCTGTGTGTAGGCTGTCACTAACATGTACCATATAAACATTTCTACGACTTAAGTTGTCTAATAAAACATCTTTGCCGCAATGTAATTGAATATTTATGTATAAAAAACTTTGGCAACGCTGCATGCCATTTTATGCAATGGGTATGAGATTCCACTACGAATAAGCCATTAACCACTTAAGTTGAGCTGAGCAACTGAAGTCGAAAATTTGGCTAAGTGTATGTTAATATTTCGTAAAACAGTCATATTGATGACTCATTTTTGCGCGGAGTTTGTTGTTTGGTTTTCGCGTTGGCAATAAAGTGACCAAAAATTTATTATTATCACACTAGTCTGTCGTAGCTTGAAATTCAAAGAATATGATGCAAGAAAATTCGCAGAATTCATGGAAAATTTAAGATTTTAGTAGAGAATTATTTTCCGCAAAAAATTAAAAATATCATTATTACTAAGTTGGAGCAAGTGAGGAAAGTTCTCTGATCGCCATTCACTTGGGAGTGGCTAGAAACGATTCTTTTACACATGGCTCAAGCAGCTCACTACTTCCGGTCTTTGACCAAGTATCCTCTGGGTAGCCTAAGAACATCCGTTCGAAGGCGAGCTAATGTGAGAAGGAGAAACATCCCCTACATGGGGTTGTGCGCTGGGCTTGGGACCCGCCACGTAAAAAACAATACCAATGAAAAGTAAGCGACAGCATGGGATGAGAGACCCCCCTTTTGATGACGACCATGGCAAACGAAATAAGGACTACGATTTGAGGGCATGCACCTGGAATGTCCGGACCCTTAATTGGGAAGGTGCCGCTGCCCAGCTGGTTGATGGCCTTGCGAAAATAAAGGCTGACATCACCGCCGTCCAAGAAATGCGATGGACGGGACAAGGACAGAGACGAGTAGGTCCTTGTGACATTTACTACAGTGGCCATATAAAGGAGCGCAAGTTTGGTGTTGGATTCGTGGTGGGAGAGAGACTCCGTCGCCGAGTACTATCATTCACTCCGGCGAATGAACGTCTAGCCACAATGATATTGATATCATCGGCCTCAACACCCGCGCCGTTAGTTCTGCTTTCTCCAGGCTGGACCAGGAAGCACAGAAAATGGGTCTGGCAGTGAACGAGGGTAAAACGAAATATCTCCTGTCATCAAACAAACAGTCGTCGCACTCGCGACTTGGCTGTCACGTCACTTTTGACAGTCATAACTTTGAAGTTGTAGATAATTTCGTCTATCTTGGAACCGGCATTAACACCACCGATAATGTCAGCCTAGAAATCCAACGCAGGATTGCTCTTGCCAACAGGTGCTACTTCGGACTGAGTAGGCAATTGAAAAGTAAAGTCCTCTCTCGACGAACAAAAGCTAAACTCTATAAGTCGCTCATAATTCCAGTCCTGCTGTATCGTGCAGAGGCTTGGGCGATGACGGCAACCGATGAGTCGACGTTACGAGTTTTCGAGAGAAAAATTCTGCGAAAGACTTATGGTCCTTTGCGCATTGGCCACGGCGAATATCGCATTCGATGGAACGATGAGCTGTACGAGATATACGACGACATTGACATAGTTTAGGGAATTAAAATACAGCGCCTACGCTGTTTTGTCCGATTGGACGAAAACACTCCAGCTCGGAAAGTATTCGACGCAGTACCCGCCAGGGTACGCAGAGGAAGAGGAAGACCTCCACTCCGTTGGAAGGGCCAGGTGGAGAAGGAGAGAAGGAATGACTGGCGCGCTGTTGTTAAATTGGCTATAATCGCGTAAGCGGTGTCTTTGCCATAAAAGAAGTGTATCTTTGTGGTTAAAGTAAACAAAATTGGGCAAAAGCTTGACCTAGACTATATAACTAATATCAGGATTTTCGAATATCCGGCTGACTTTGCACAAGGTTTCTCTTGAAAACTCTCAACGTGGACTCATCACTTGATGTCATCGTCCAAACCTCTGCACCATATAGCTGGACGGGAATTATGAGTGACTTATAGAGTTTGATTTTTGTTCGCCGAGAGAGGATTTTACTTCTCAATTGCCTTCTCAGTCCGAAGTAGCACCTTTTGGCAAGAGTTATCCTGTGTTGAATTTCCAGGCTGACATTGTTGGTGGTGTTTATGCTGGTTCCCAGATATACGAAACTATCTACAACTTCGCACTTATGACTGTCAAAAGTGACGACGACTGTTTGTTTGATGACAGGAGATATTTCGCCTTGCCCTCGTTCACTACCAGACCCGTTTGCTTTGCTTTGCTTCTTTGTCCAGTCTGGAGAAAGTAGAACAAACGGCGCGGGTGTCGAGGCCGATGATATTTTAAATAAGTGCAACTCTGCATTACTTAAGTTTTACCCGACACTATACTATTCCTTGTGGCTTACAAGAAAAGTATTAATACAAGTTGCTTGAAGTTGTTAATTTGAATATCCCGCTGCTTAGAGATCAAATTTGTAATTCCTTTATATCTTTTTACTTCTGGGCGCCTGTAAATAGTACTACATTTAGGTCCGATGTCATTTGCACGCAACACATTGAATTAAGTAAATCAGTGGCGCAAATTAGAAAACACAGTGCATAAGTTCTGTACTGTCTTCTGCAAACTGCGTAGAAAAGGGAAAACATGTAAACATTTTGCTAACGAGAAAGGGCAAAAATGCGAAACGGAATTCGAAATGGAATGCGAACCGTTTTCTAAGTACTGCTGTTTTCTTCTTTGCTTTATTAGTATTCGTGTGATGAGAGCAAATTGTTGCAAATAACAATGGTAATAGAGACAGTTCTAATGGAAAAGGTGCACTAACGCACTGTATTGTATTTAAACATTTTCTTCTTCTTCTTAATTGGCGTAGACACCGCTTACGCGATTATAGCCGAGTTAACAACAGCGCGCCAGTCGTTTCTTCTTTTCGCTAAGTGGCGCCAATTGGATATTCCATGCGAAGCCAGGTCCTTCTCCACTTGGTCCTTCCAACGGAGTGGAGGTCTTCCTCTTCCTCTGCTTCCCACGGTGGGTACTGCGTCGAATACTTTCAGAGCTGGAGTGTTTTTGTCCATCCGGACAACATGACCTAGCCAGCGTAGCCGCTGTCTTTTAATTCGGTTAACTATGTCAATGTCGTCGTATATCTCGTACAGCTCATCGTTCCATCGAATGCGGTATTCGCCGTGGCTAACACGCAAAGGACCAACCGTCGATTCACCTTTCACGGGTCTTTTCCAAGATTTGGCGCATGGTGAATATCTGGTCGGTTGTTGATTTGCCAGGTCTAAGACCACACTGATAAGGTTCAATCAGTTTGATGACAGTGGGCTTTAATCTTTCACACAATACGCTCGATAGAAACTTATATGAGATGTTGAGGAGGCTAATCCCACGGTAGTTATCGCAGATTGTGGGGTCTCCTTTTTTATGGATTGGGCATAGCACACTTAAATTCTAATCGTTGGGCATGCTTTCGTCCGACCATATTTTACAAAGAAGCTGATGCATGCTCCGTATCAGTTCTTCGCCCCCGTGTTTGAATAGCTCGGCCGGCAATCCGTCGGCCCCTGCCGCTTTGTTGTTCTTCAGGCGGGCAATTGCTATTCCAACTTCTTCATGTTCGGGTAATGGAACATCTGCTCCATCGTCATCGATTGGGGAATCGGGTTCTCTTTCTCCCGGTGTTGTGCATTCATTGCCATTCAGCAGGCTGGAGAAGTGTTCCCTCCATAATTTTAGTACGCTTTCGGCATTGGTCGCTAGATCACCGTTGGGGGTTCTAAATGAGTATGCTCCGGTCTTGAAACCTTCTGTAAGCCGCCGCATTTTTTCGTAGAATTTTCGAGCATTACCCCTGTCGGCCAGTTTATAAAGCTCACGCATTTTGGCCTCTTTCTTCTTCTGTTTACAAATACGTATCGCTTCCCTCTTCAACTCTCGGTATCTATCCCATCCAGCACGTGTAGTGGTCGATCGTAACGTTGCGAGGTAGGCAGCCTGCGACACGGCACTCCTCGTCGTACCAGCTGTTCTTTTGCACTTTCCGAAAATCAATGGTTTCAGTTGCAGCTGTACGTAAGGAGTATGAAATGCCGTCCCACAGTTCCCTTATACCGAGTTGTTGACGAGTGCTCTCAGAGAGCAGGAGTGCAAGCCGAGTAGAGAATCGTTCGGCTGTCCGCCTGTTATTGCAGCTTCTCGACGTCGAACCTTCCTTGTGTTTGGTGGCGTGCGAGTTTTGCTGCACAGAGGCGGGTGCGTATCTTAGCTGCAACAGGATAGTGGTCCGAGTCGATGTTAGGACCTCGGAGCGCACGCACATCTAAAACACTGGAGACGTGTCTTCCGTCTATCAAAACATGATCGATCTGGTTGGTAGTTTTTCGATCCGGAGACAGCCAGGTAGCTTGATGAATCTTCTTATCCTGGAATCTAGTACTACAGGTAACCATATTTCGGGCCCCGGCGAAGTCAATCAGCCTGAACCCATTTGGGGATGCTTCCTCGTGGAGGCTGAATTTACCGACCGTAGTGCCAAAGATACCTTTTTTGCCCACCCTGGCGTTAAAGTCGCCAAGCACGATTTTGACATCGTGGCGGGGGCAGCTCTCATAAGCGCGCTCCAAGCACTCATAAAAGGCATCTTTGGTCACATGGTCCTTCTCTTCCGTCGGGGCGTGGGCGCAGATCATCGATATGAAGAACCTCGCTTTGATGCGGATTGTGGCTAGACGTTCATTCAACGGAGTGAATGTTA
>NW_024394251.1:0-2237 GCF_016617805.1 Bactrocera tryoni
AAATATGTAAAGTTCGTATTTTTACGCATCTTGATATCGATTGCATAATATGTATGTACCAAAAAATCAATTTTACATCTTAATTTAAGATTGCAAAGTTGTTCCAATTACACTGTCGCTATTGCTATAGAACAACTCTGTGACAACTCAAATAACATCAAAACGAGTAATTAGCAAAAATATGTGAAGTTCATATTTATACGCTACCTGATATCGATTGCACATTGTGTATGTATCAAAAAATCGATTCTACACCTTAATATAAGATTGTGAAATAGCTCCAAATACACTGTCGCTATGGCTATACGACAACTCTATGACAACTCCAATAACATCAAAACGGCGAGTTAGCATAAATATGTAAAGTTCATATTTTTAAGCATCTTGATATCGATTGCTTAATGTGTATGTATGTACTAAAAAATCGATTATACACCTTAATTTAGTATTGTTAAATTGTTCCAAATACATTGTCGCTATTGCTATAGGACAACTCTATGACAACTCCAATAACATAAAACGGCTAGTAAATATGTAATGTTCATATTTTTACGCATCTTGATATCGATTGCATAATATGTATGTACCAAAAAATCAACTCTACACCTTAATTTGAGATTGCAAAGTTGTCCCAAATACACTGTCGCTATTGCTATAGAACAACTCTATGACAACTCCAATAACATCAAAACTGCAAATTTGCATAAATATGTAAAGTTCATATTTTTACGCATCTTGATATCGATTGCATAATATGTATGTAACAAAAAATCAATTTTACATCTTAATTTAAGATTGCAAAATTGTTCCAAATACACTGTTGCTATTGCTATTGGGCAACTCTATGACAACTCCAATAACATCAAAACAAGTAATTAGCAAAAATATGTGAAGTTCATATATTTACGCTACCTGATATCGATTGCACATTGTGTATGTATCAAAAAATCGATTCTACACCTTAATATAAGATTGTGAAATTGCTCCAAATACACTGTCGCTATGGCTATACGACAACTCTATGACAACTCCAATAACATCAAAACGGCGAGTTAGCATAAATATGTAAAGTTCATATTTTTACGCAACTTGATGTCGATTCCTTAATGTATATATTCGTACTAAAAAATCAATTCTACACTTTAATTTAGGATTGTTAATTTGTTCCAAATACATTGTCGCTATTGCTATAGGATAACACTATGACAACTCAAATAACATCAAAACGGTTAGTTAGCATAAATACGTAAAGTTCATATTTTTACGCAACTCGATATCGATTGCTTAATGTGTATGTATCACAAAATCAACTCTACGCCTTAATTTGAGATTGCAAAGTTGTTCCAAATACACTGTCGCTATTGCTATAGAACAACTCTATGACAACTCCAATAACATCAAAACGGCAAATTTGCATAAATATGTAAAGTTCATATTTTTACGCATCTTGATATCGATTGAATAATATGTATGTACCAAAAAATCAATTTTACATCATAATTTAAGATTGTAAGATTGTTCCAAATACACTGTCGCTATTGCTATTGGGCAATTCTATGACAACTCCAATTAAAATCAAAACGGCTAATGTGCCTAAATATATAAAGTTCATATTTTTACGCATTTTGATATCGATTACATAATATGTATGTACCAGAAAATCAATATTACATCTTAATTTAAGATTGTAAAATTGTTCCAAATACACTGTCGCTATTGCTATAGAAAAACTCTGTGACAACTCCAATAAAATCAAAACGGCTAATTTGTATAAATATGTAAAGTTCATATTTTTACGCATCTTGATATCGATTGCATAATATGTGTGTACCAAAAAATCACTTTTACATCTTAATTTAAGATTGTAAAATTCTTCCAAATACACTGTCGCTTATGCTAAAGGGCAACTCTATGACAACTCCCATAACAAAAAAACGGCTAATTAGCAAAAATATGTGAAGTTCATATTTTTACGCTACCTGATATCGACTGCATATTGTGTATGTATCAAAAAATCGATTCTACACCTTAATTTAAGATTGCAAAGTTGTTCCAAATGCACTGCCGCTATTGCTATAGAACAACTCTATGACAACTCCAATAAAATCAAAAGGGGCTAATTTGCATAAATATGTAAAGTTCATTTTTTGCGCATCTTGATATCGATTGCATAATATGTATGTACCAAAAAATCAATTTTACACCTTAATTTAAGATTTCAAAGTTGTTCCAAATAC
>NW_024394252.1:0-11300 GCF_016617805.1 Bactrocera tryoni
AACCGATATTCTGGAATGTACACATTTAGAAATCCATATCAAGTTGTTTCAAATTATTAAATTCACATATTAAAGTTAATTGACTTTCTTCATCTTACAGAAGTCGGCATAAAGCCAAAACGGCAGTGCATTTGGAAAAATTCCACAATTTCACATTTAGGTATAAAACCGATATTCTGGCATGTACGCTTTTAGAAATCCATATCAAGTTGTTTCAAATTATTAAACTCACATATTATAGATAACTAATTTCTTCATCTTACGGAAGTTGGCATAAAGCCAAAACGGCAGTGCATTTGGAAAAATTCCACAATTTTACATATTGGTATAAAACCGATTTTATGGCATGTACACATTTAGAAATCCATATCAAGTTGCTTCAAATTATTAAATTCACATATTAAAGTTAATTAGGCTTCTCCATCTTACGGAAGTTGACATAAGACCATAACGGCAGTGCATTTGGAAAAAGTTCCATAATTTTACATTTAGGTATAAAACCGACTTTCTTGCATGTACACATTTAGAAATCCATATCAAGTTGCCTCATATCATTAGCTTAACATATTAAAGTTAACTAACCCTCACCATCTTACTCAAGTTGACATAAGACCATATTGGCAGAGCATTTGGAAAAAATTCCATAATTTTTCATTTAGGTATAAAACCAAGTTTCTTGCATGTACACTCTTAGAAATCCGTATCAAATTGCTTCAAATCAATAGCTTCACATATTAAAGTTAATTGACTTTCTTCGTCTTACAGAAGTTGGTATAAAGCCAAAACGGCAGTGCATTTGTAAAAATTCCATAATTTTACATTTAGGTATAAAACCGATTTTATGGCATGTACACATTTAGAAATCCATATCAAGTTGTTTCAGATTATTAAATTCACATATTATAGATAACTAATTTCTTCATCTTACGGAAGTTAGCATAAAGCCAAAACGGCAGTGCATTTGGAAAATTACACAATTTTACATTAAGGAATAAAACCGACTTTCGTGCATGTACACATTTAGTTATCCATATCAAGTTTTTTCAAATTATTAAATTCACATATTAAAGATAACTAATTTCTTCACCTTACGGAAGTTATCGAAAAGTCAAAACGGCAGTGCATTTGGAAAAATTCCACAATTTTACATATTTGTGTAAAACCGATTTTATGGCATGTACACATTTAGAAATCCATATCAAGTTGCTTCAAATTATTAAATTCACATATTAAAGTTAATTAGGCTTCTCCATCTTACTGAAGTTGGCATAGAGCCAAAACGGCAGTGCATTTGGAAAAATTCCGAAATTTTATATTTAGGTATAAAACCGATTTTCCTGCATTTAAACATTTAGCAATCCATATCGAGTTGATTCAACTCATTAACGTCACATACTAAAGTAAATTAACCTTCTCCATTTTACTGAAGTTGGCATAAAGCCATAACGGTAGTGCATTTACAAAAATTCAACAATTTTACATTTAGATATAAAACAGATATTCTGCCATGTACACTTTTAGAAATCCATATCAAGTTGTTTCAAATTATTAAATTCACACATCAAAGTTAATTGACTTTCTTCATCTTACAGAAGTCGGCATAAAGCCAAAACGGCAGTGCATTTGGAAAAATTCCACAATTTTACATATTGGTATAAAACCGATTTTATGGCATGTACACATTTAGAAATCCATATCAAGTTGCTTCAAATTATTAAATTCACATATTAAAGTTAATTAGGCTTCTCCATCTTACGGAAGTTGGCATAAAGCCAAAACGGCAGTGCATTTGGAAAATTCCACAATTTTACATTAAGGAATAAAACCGACTTTCGTGCATGTACACATTTAGTTATCCATATCAAGTTTTTTCAAATTATTAAATTCACATATTAAAGATAACTAATTTCTTCACCTTACGGAAGTTATCGAAAAGTCAAAACGGCAGTGCATTTGGAAATATTCCACAATTTTACATATTTGTATAAAACCGATTTTATGGCATGTACACATTTAGAAATCCATATCAAGTTGCTTCAAATTATTAAATTCACATATTAAAGTTAATTAGGCTTCTCCATCTTACTGAAGTTGGCATAGAGCCAAAACGGCAGTGCATTTGGAAAAATTCCGAAATTTTATATTTAGTTATAAAACCGATTTTCCTGCATTTTAACATTTAGCAATCCATATCGAGTTGATTCAAGTCATTAACGTCACATATTAAAGTAAATTAACCTTCTCCATTTTACTGAAGTTGGCATAAAGCCATAACGGTAGTGCATTTAGAAAATTCAACAATTTTACATTTAGATATAAAACAGATATTCTGCCATGTACACTTTTAGAAATCCATATCAAGTTGTTTCAAACTATTAAATTCACATATTATAGATAACTAATTTCTTCATCTTACGGAAGTTGGCATAAAGCCAAAACGGCAGTGCATTTGGAAAAATTCCACAATTTTACATTTAGGTATAAAACCGATATTTTGGCATGTACACATTTAGAAATCCATATCAAGTTGCTTCAAATTAATTAATTCACATATTGAAGTTAATTAATCTTCTTCATCTTACTGAAGTTGGCATAAAGCCATAACGGCAGTGCATTTGGAAAAATTCTACAATTTTACATTTAGGTATAAAACCGATTTTCTTGCTTTTAAACATTTAGCAATCCATTTCGAGTTGATTCAAGTCATTATCGTCACATATTAAATTTAGTTAACATTCTCCATTTTACTGAAGTTGGCATAAAGCCAAAACGGCAGTGCATTTGGAAAAATTCCATAATTATACATTTCGGTATAAAACCGACTTCCTTGCACGTACACATTTAGAAATCCATATCAAATTGCTTCAAATTAATAAATTCACATATTAAAGTTAATTAATCTTCTTCATCTTACTGAAGTTGGCATAAAGCCTTAACGGCAGTGCATTTGGAAAAATAGCACAATTTTACATTTAGGTATAAAAGCGACTTTCTTTCATGTACACATTTAGAAATCCATATAATGTTGTTTCAAATTATTAAATTCACATATTAAAGTAATTAACTTTCTTCATCTTACAGAAGTTGGCATAAAGCAAAAACGGCATTGCATTTGGAAAAATTCCACAATTTTACATTTGGGTATAAAACCGATATTCTGGCATGTACACATTTATAAATCCATATCAAGTTGTTTCGAAATAATAAATTCACATATTAAAGTTAATTAACTTTCTTCATCTTACTAAAATTTTCATAAAGCCATAACGGTAGTACATTTGGAAAAATTCCACAATTTTACATTTAGGTATAAAATCGAAATTCTGGCATGTAGACTTTTAGAAATCCATATCAAGTTGTTTCAAATTATTAAATTCACATATTAAAGTTAATTAACTTTCTTCATTTTACAGAACTTGGCATAAAGCCAAAAGGACAATGCATTTGGAAAAATTCCACAATTTTACATTTAGGTATAAAACCGATATTCTTGCATGTACGCTTTTAGAAATCCATATCAAGTTGTTTCAAATTATTAAACTCACATATTAAAGATAACTAATTTCTTCATCTTACGGAAGTTGGCATAAAGCCAAAACGGCAGTGCATTTGGAAAAATTCCACAACTTTACATTTAGTTATAAAACCGACTTTCTTGCTTGTACACATTTAGAAATCCATATCAAGTTGTTTCAAAATAATAAATTCACATATTAAAGTTAATTAAAATTCTCCGTCTTACAGAAGTTGGCATTAAGCCAAAACGGCAGTGCATTTGGAAAATTCCAGAATTTTACATTAAGGTATAAAATCGACTTTCGTGCATTTACACTCTTAGAAATCCATATCAAATTGCTTCAAATCATTAGCTTCACATATTAAAGTTAATTAACTTTCTTCATCTTACTAAAGTTGGCATAAAGCCATAACGGCATTGCATTTGGAAAAATTCCACAATTTTACATTTAGTTATTAGACCGACTTTCTTGCATGTACACATTTAGAAATCCATATCTAGTTGCTTCAAATAAATAGCTTCACTTATTAAAGTTAATTAACCATCACCATCTTACTCCAGTTGACATAAGACCACAACGGCAGGGCATTTGGAAAAAATTCCATAATTTTTCATTTAGGTATAAAACCAACTTTCTTGCATGTACACATTTAGAAATCCATATCAAATTGCTTCAAATCATTAGCTTCACATATTAAAGTTAATTAACTTTCTTCATCTTACTGAAGTTGGCATAAAGCCAAAACGGCAGTGCATTTTAAAAATTCCAGAATTTTACATTAAGGAATAAAACCGACTTTCGTGCATGTACACATTTAGTTATAGATATCAAGTTTTTTCAGATTATTAAATTCACATATTAAAGATAACTAATTTCTTCACCTTACGGAAGTTGGCAAAAAGTCAAAACGGCAGTGCATTGGGAAAAATTCCACAATTTTACATATTGGTATAAAACCGATTTTATGGCATGTACACATTTAGAAATCCATATCAAGTTGCTTCAAATTATTAAATTCACATATTAAAGTTAATTAAGCTTCTCCATCTTACTGAAGTTGGCATAGAGCCAAAACGGCAGTGCATTTGGAAAAATTCCACAATTTTACATTTAGGTATAAAACCGAAATTCTGGCATATACACATTTAGAAATCCATATCAAGTTGTTTCAAATTATTAAATTCACATATTATAGATAACTAATTTCTTCATCTTACGGAAGTTGGCATAAAGCCAAAACGGCAGTGCATTTGGAAAAATTCCACAATTTTACATTTAGTTATAAAACCGACTGTCTTGCATGTACACATTTAGAAATCCATATAATGTTGTTTCAAATTATTAAATTCACATATTAAATTTAATTAACCTTCTCCATCTTACTGAAGTTGGCATAAAGCCAAAACGGCAGTGCATTTGGAAAATTCCAGAATTTTACATTTAGGAATAAAACCGATATTCTGGCATGTACGCTTTTAGAAATCCATATCAAGTTTTTTCAGATTATTAAATTCACATATTAAAGATAACTAATTTCTTCACTTTACGGAAGTTGGCAAAAAGTCAAAACGGCAGTGCATTTGGAAAAATTCCACAATTTTACATATTGGTATAAAACCGATTTTATGGCATGTACACATTTAGAAATCCATATCAAGTTGCTTCAAATTATTAAATTCACATATTAACGTTAATTAACTTTCTCCATCTTACTGAAGCTGGCATAAAGCCAAAACGGCAGTGCATTTGGAAAATTCCAGAATTTTACATTTAGGTATAAAACCGATATTCTGGCATATACACATTTAGAAATCCATATCAAGTTGTTTCAAATTATTAAATTCACATATTATAGATAACTAATTTCTTCATCTTACGGAAGTTGGCATAAAGCCAAAACGGCAGTGCATTTGGAAAAATTCCACAATTTTACATTTAGTTATAAAACCGACTGTCTTGCATGTACACATTTAGAAATCCATATAATGTTGTTTCAAATTATTAAATTCACATATTAAAGTTAATTGACTTTCTTCGTCTTACAGAAGTTGGTATAAAGCCAAAACGACAGTGCATTTGGAAAAAATTCCATAATTTTACATTTTGGTATAAAACCGATTTTATGGCATGTACACATTTCGAAATCCATATCAAGTTGCTTCAAATTATTAAATTCTTATATTAAAGTTAATTAATCTTCTTCATCTTACAGAAGTTGGCATAAAGCCATAACGGTAGTGCATTTAGAAAAATTCCACAATTTTACATTTAGATATAAAACCGATATTCTACCATGTACACTTTTAGAAATCCATATCAAGTTGTTTAAAATTATTAAATTCACATATCACAGTTAATTGACTTTCTTCATCTTACAGAAGTCGGCATAAAGCCAAAACGGCAGTGCATTTGGAAAAATTCCACAATTTTACATTTAGGTATAAAACCGATATTCTGGCATGTACGCGTTTAGAAATCCATATCAAGTTGTTTCAAATTATTAAATTCACATATTAAAGATAACTAATTTCTTCATCTTACGGAAGGTGGCATAAAGCCAAAACGGCAGTGCATTTGGAAAAATTCCACAATTTTGCATTTAGTTATAAAACCGATTTTCTTGCTTGTACACATTTAGAAATCCATATCAAGTTGTTTCAAATTATTAAATTCACATATTAAAGTTAATTAAATTTCTCCGTCTTACTAAAGCTGGCATAAAGCCATAACGGCAGTGCATTTGGAAAAAGTTCCATAATTTTACATTTAGGTATAAAACCGATTTTCTTGCTTTTAAACATTTAGCACTCCATATCGAGTTGATTCAAATCATTAACGACATATTCAAGTTAAATAACCTTCGCCATATTACAGAAGTTGGCATTAAGCCAAAACGGCAGTGCATTTGGAAAAATTCCACAGTTTTTTACTGAGGTACAAAACCGACTTTCTTGCATGTACACATTTAGAAATCCATATCAAGTTACCTCAAATCATTAGTTTAACATATTAAAGTTAATTAACCCTCACCATCTTACTCAAGTTGACATAAGACCATAATGGCAGAGCATTTGGAAAAAATTCAATAATTTTTCATTTAGGTATAAAACCGACTTCCTTGCATGTACACATTTAGAAATCTATTTCAAGTTGACATAAGACCATAACGGCAGTGCATTTGGAAAAAGTTCCATAATTTTACATTTAGGTATAAAACCGACTTTCTTGCATGTACACATTTAGAAATCCATATCAAGTTGCCTCATATCATTAGCTTAACATATTAAAGTTAACTAACCCTCACCATCTTACTCAAGTTGACATAAGACCATAATGGCAGAGCATTTGGAGAAATTCTACAATTTTACATTTAGGTATAAAACCAACTTTCTTGCATGTACACTCTTAGAAATCCGTATCAAATTGCTTCAAATCAATAGCTTCACATATTAAAGTTAATTAACTTTCTTCATCTTACTAAAGTTGGCATAAAGCCATAACGGTATTGCATTTGGAAAAATTCCACAATTTTACATTTAGTTATAAGACCGACTTTCTTGCATGTACACATTTAGAAATCCATATCTAGTTGCTTCAAATAAATAGCTTCACATATTAAAGTTAATTAACCCTCACCATCTTACTCAAGTTGACATACGACCATAACGGCAGGGCATTTGGAAAAACTTCTATAATTTTTTATTTAGGTATAAAACCAACTTTCTTGCATGTACACTTTTAGAAATCCATATCAAGTTGTTTCAAATTATTAAATTCACATATCAAAGTTAATTGACTTTCTTCGTCTTACAGAAATTGGTATAAAGCCAAAACGGCAGTGCATTTGGAAAAAGTTCCATAATTTTACATTTAGGTATAAAACCGATTTTATGGCATGTACACATTTAGAAATCCATATCAAGTTGTTTCAGATTATTAAATTCACATATTATAGATAACTAATTTCTTCATCTTACGGAAGTTGGCATAAAGCCAAAACGGCAGTGCATTTGGAAAATTCCACAATTTTACATTAAGGAATAAAACCGACTTTCGTGCATGTACACATTTAGTTATCCATATCAAGTTTTTTTCAAATTATTAAATTCACATATTAAAGATAACTAATTTCTTCACCTTACGGAAGTTATCGAAAAGTCAAAACGGCAGTGCATTTGGAAAAATTCCACAATTTTACATATTGGTATAAAACCGATTTTATGGCATGTACACATTTAGAAATCCATATCAAGTTGCTTCAAATTATTAAATTCACATATTAAAGTTAATTAGGCTTCTCCATCTTACGGAAGTTGGCATAAAGCAAAAACGGCAGTGCATTTGGAAAATTCCACAATTTTACATTAAGGAATAAAACCGACTTTCGTGCATGTACACATTTAGTTATCCATATCAAGTTTTTTCAAATTATTAAATTCACATATTAAAGATAACTAATTTCTTCACCTTACGGAAGTTATCGAAAAGTCAAAACGGCAGTGCATTTGGAAAAATTCCACAATTTTACATTTAGGTATAAAACCGATATTCTGGCATGTACACATTTAGAAATCCATATCAAGTTGTTTCAGATCATTAAATTCACATATTATAGATAACTAATTTCTTCATCTTACGGAAGTTGGCATAAAGCCAAAACGGCAGTGCATTTGGAAAATTCCACAATTTTACATTAAGGAATAAAACCGACTTTCGTGCATGTACACATTTAGAAATCCATATCATGTTGTTTCAAATTATTAAATTCACGTATTATAGATAACTAATTTCTTCATCTTACGGAAGTTGGCATAAAGCCAAAACGGCAGTGCATTTGGAAAAATTCCACAATTTTACATTTTGGTATAAAACCGATTTTATGGCATGTACACATTTCGAGATCCATATCAAGTTGCTTTAAATTATTAAATTCTTATATTAAAGTTAATTAATCTTCTTCATCTTACAGAAGTTGGCATAAAGCCATAACGGCAGTGCATTTGGAAAAATTCCGAAATTTTATATTTAGGTATAAAACCGATTTTCCTGCATTTAAACATTTAGCAATCCATATCGAGTTGATTTAAATCATTAACGTCACATATTAAAGTAAATTAACCTTCTCCATTTAACTGAAGTTGGTATAAAGCCATAACGGTTGTGCATTTAGAAAAATTCAACAATTTTACATTTAGATATAAAACAGATATTCTGCCATGTACACTATTAGAAATCCATATCAAGTTGTTTCAAATTATTAAATTCACATATCAAAGTTAATTGACTTTCTTCATCTTACAGAAGTCGGCATAAAGCCAAAACGGCAGTGCATTTGGAAAAATTCCACAATTTTACATTTAGGTATAAAACCGATATTCTGGCATGTACGCTTTTAGAAATCCATATCAAGTTGTTTCAAATTATTAAATTCACATATTAAAGATAACTAATTTCTTCATGTTACGGAAGGTGGCATAAAGCCAAAACTGCAGTGCATTTGGAAAATTCCACAATTTTACCTTAAGGAATAAAACCGACTTTCGTGCATGTACACATTTAGTTATCCATATCAAGTTTTTTCAAATTATTAAATTCACATATTAAAGATAACCAATTTCTTCACCTTACGGAAGTTATCGAAAAGTCAGAACGGCAGTGCATTTGGAAAAATTCCACAATTTTACATATTGGTATAAAACCGATTTTATGGCATGAACACATTTAGAAATCCATATCAAGTTGCTTCAAATTATTAAATTCACATATTAAAGTAAATTAGGCTTCTCCATCTTACTGAAGTTGGCACAGAGCCAAAACGGCAGTGCGTTTGGAAAAATTCCGAAATTTTATATTTAGGTATAAAACCGATTTTATGGCATGTACACATTTAGAAATCCATATCAAGTTGTTTCAGAATATTAAATTCACATATTATAGATAACTAATTTCTTCATCTTACGGAAGTTGGCATAAAGCCAAAACGGCAGTGCATTTGGAAAATTCCACAATTTTACCTTAAGGAATAAAACCGACTTTCGTGCATGTACACATTTAGTTAGCCATATCAAGTTTTTTCAAATTATTAAATTCACATATTAAAGATAACCAATTTCTTCACCTTACGGAAGTTATCGAAAAGTCAGAACGGCAGTGCATTTGGAAAAATTCCACAATTTTACATATTTGTATAAAACCGATTTTATGGCATGTACACATTTAGAAATCCATATCAAGTTGCTTCAAATTATTAAATTCACATATTAAAGTTAATTAGGCTTCTCCATCTTACTGAAGTTGGCATAGAGCCAAAACGGCAGTGCATTTGGAAAAATTCCGAAATTTTATATTTAGGTATAAAACCGATTTTCCTGCATTTAAACATTTAGCAATCCATATCGAGTTGATTCAAGTCATTAACGTCACATATTAAAGTAAATTAACCTTCTCAATTTTACTGAAGTTGGCATAAAGCCATAACGGTAGTGCATTTAGAAAAATTCAACAATTTTACATTTAGATATAAAACAGATATTCTGCCATGTACACTTTTGAAAATCCATATCAAGTTGTTTCAAATTATTAAATTCACATACCAAAGTTAATTGACTTTCTTCATCTTACAGAAGTCGGCATAAAGCCAAAACGGCAGTGCATTTGGAAAAATTCCACAATTTCACATTTAGGTATAAAACCGATATTCTGGCATGTACGCTTTTAGAAATCCATATCAAGTTGTTTCAAATTATTAAACTCACATATTATAGATAACTAATTTCTTCATCTTACGGAAGTTGGCATAAAGCCAAAACGGCAGTGCATTTGGAAAAATTCCACAATTTTACATATTGGTATAAAACCGATTTTATGGCATGTACACATTTAGAAATCCATATCAAGTTGCTTCAAATTATTAAATTCACATATTAAAGTTAATTAGGCTTCTCCATCTTACGGAAGTTGACATAAGACCATAACGGCAGTGCATTTGGAAAAAGTTCCATAATTTTACATTTAGGTATAAAACCGACTTTCTTGCATGTACACATTTAGAAATCCATATCAAGTTGCCTCATATCATTAGCTTAACATATTAAAGTTAACTAACCCTCACCATCTTACTCAAGTTGACATAAGACCATATTGGCAGAGCATTTGGAAAAAATTCCATAATTTTTCATTTAGGTATAAAACCAAGTTTCTTGCATGTACACTCTTAGAAATCCGTATCAAATTGCTTCAAATCAATAGCTTCACATATTAAAGTTAATTGACTTTCTTCGTCTTACAGAAGTTGGTATAAAGCCAAAACGGCAGTGCATTTGTAAAAATTCCATAATTTTACATTTAGGTACAAAACCGATTTTATGGCATGTACACATTTAGAAATCCATATCAAGTTGTTTCAGATTATTAAATTCACATATTATAGATAACTAATTTCTTCATCTTACTGAAGTTGGCATAAAGCCAAAACGGCAGTGCATTTGGAAAATTCCACAATTTTACATTAAGGAATAAAACCGACTTTCGTGCATGTACACATTTAGTTATCCATATCAAGTTTTTTCAAATTATTAAATTCACATATTAAAGATAACTAATTTCTTCACCTTACGGAAGTTATCGAAAAGTCAAAACGGCAGTGCATTTGGAAATATTCCACAATTTTACATATTTGTATAAAACCGATTTTATGGCATGTACACATTTAGAAATCCATATCAAGTTGCTTCAAATTATTAAATTCACATATTAAAGTTAATTAGGCTTCTCCATCTTACT
>NW_024394253.1:0-2820 GCF_016617805.1 Bactrocera tryoni
ATGTAAAGTTCATATTTTTACGCAACCTGATATCGATTGCATAATGTGTATGTACAAAAAATCAATTTTACACCTTAAATTAGGATTGTTAAATTGTTCCAAATACACTGTCGCTATTGCTATACGAAAACTCTATGACAACTCCAATAACATCAAAACCTCTAAATAGTATAAATATGTAAAATTCATATTTTTACGCAATCTGATATCGATTGCATAATATGTATGCACCAAAAAATCGATTCTACACCTTAATGTAAGATTGTAAAATTGCTCCAACTACACTGTCGCTATGGCTATACGACAACTCTATGACAACTCCAATAACATCAAAACGGCGGGTTAGCATAAATGTGTAAAGTTCATATTTTTACGCATCTTGATATCGATTGCTTAATGTGTATGTATGTTCTAAAAAATCAATTTTACATCTTAATTTAAGATTGCAAAGTTGTTCCAAAGACACTGTCGCTATTGCTATAGAACAACTCTATGACAACTCCCATAACCTCAAAAAGGGTAATTTTCATAAATATGTAAAGTTCATATTTTTACGAAACTTGATATCGATTGCTTAATGTGTATGTATTTACTAAAAAATCAATAATACACCTTAATTTTGGATTGTTAATTTGTTCCAAATACATTGTCGCTATTGCTATAAGACAACTCTATGACAACTCCAATAACATCAAAACGGCTAGATAGCATAAATATGTAAAGTTCATATTTTTACGCAACTTGATATCGATTGCTTAATGTGTATGTATTTACTAAAAAATCAATTATACACCTTAATTTAAGACTTTTAATTTGTTCCAAATACATTGTCGCTATTGCTATAGGACAACTCTATGACAACCCCAATAACTTCAAAAAGGGTAATTAGCATAAATATGTAAAGTTCATATTTTTACACATCTTGATATCGATTGCATAATATGTATGTACCAAAAAATCAATTTTACACCTTAATTTAAGATTGCAAAGTTGTTCCAAATACACTGTCGCAATTGCTATAGAACAACTCTATGACAACTCCAATAACATCAAAACGGCTAATTTGCATAAATGTGTAAAATTCATATTTTTACGCATCTTGATATCGATTGCATGTACCAAAAAATCAATTTTACATCTTAATTTAAGACTGTAAAATAGTTCCAAATACACTGTCGCTATTGCTATAGGGCAACTCTATGACAACTCCAATAACTAAAAAACGGCTAGTTGACAGAAATATGTAAAGTTCATATTTTTTACGAAACTTGATATCGATTGCTTAATGTGTATGTACCATAAAATCAATTTTACACCTTAATTTAAGATTGGAACTTGTTCCAAATACACTGTCGCTATTGCTATAGAACAACTCTGTGACAACTCCAATAGCATCAAAACGGGTAATTAGCAAAAATATGTAAAGTTCATATTTTTACGCATCTTGATATCGATTGCATGTACCAAAAAATCAATTTTACACCTTAATTTAAGATTGTAAAATAGTTCCAAATACACTGTCGCTATTGCTATAGGGCAACTCTATGACAACTCCAATAACTAAAAAACGGCTAGTTGACAGAAATATGTAAAGTTCATATTTTTTACGAAACTTGATATCGATTGCTTAATGTGTATGTACCAAAAATCAATTTTACACCTTAATTTAAGATTGGAACTTGTTCCAAATACACTGTCGCTATTGCTATAGAACAACTCTGTGACAACTCCAATAACATCAAAACGGTTAATTAGCAAAAATATGTAAAGTTCATATTTTTACGCATCTTGATATCGATTGCATGTACCAAAAAATCAATTTTACATCTTATTTTAAGATTGTAAAATAGTTCCAAATACACTGTCGCTATTGCTATATGACAACTCTATGACAACTCCAATAACATCAAAACGGCGAGTTAGCATAAATATGTAAAGTTCATATTTACGCATCTTGATATCGATTGCATAATAAAAATATGTACCAAAAAATCAATTTTACACCTTAATTTAAGATTGCAAAGTTGTTCCAAATACACTGTCACTATTGCTATAGGGCAACTCTATGACAACTCCAATAACATCAAAACGGCTAATTTGCATAAATGTGTAAAGTTCATATTTTTACGCATCTTGATATCGATTGCTTAAGGTGTATGTATGTTCTAAAAAATCAATTTTACACCTTAATTTAAGATTGCAAAGTTGTTCCAAAGACACTGTCGCTATTGCTATAGAGCAACTCTGTGACAACTCCAATAGCATCAAAACGGCTAATTTGCATAAATATGTAAAGTTCATATTTTTACGCATCTTGATATCGATTGCATAATAATAATATGTACCAAAAAATCAATTTTACACCTTAATTTAAGATTGCAAAGTTGTTCCAAATACACTGTCGCTATTGCTATAGAACAACTCTATGAGAACTCCCATAACCTCAAAAAGGGTAATTTTCATAAATATGTAAAGTTCATATTTTTACGCATCTTGATATCGATTGCTTAATGTGTATGTACCAAAAAATCGATTCTACACCCTAATATAAGATTGTGAAATTGATCCAGATACACTGTCGCTATGGCTATGCGACAACTCTATGACAACTCCAATAACATCAAAACGGCTAGTTAGCATAAATATGTAAAGTTCATATTTTACGCAACTTGATAACGATTGCTTAATGTGTATGTATCAAAAAATCGATTCTACACCGTAACTTAAGATTGTGAAATTGCTCCAAAGACACTGTCGTTATGGCTATACGACAACTCTGAGAAAGCTCCAATAACATCAAAACGGCTAAATAGCATAAAT
>NW_024394254.1:0-2331 GCF_016617805.1 Bactrocera tryoni
CAATTTGACAATCTTATATTAAGGGATAGAATTGAGTTGATATCGATATACAGTTGCGTAAAAATATGAACTTTAAATATTTCTTTTAATAAGCCGTTTTGATGTTTTTGGATTTGTCATAGAGTTGTCTTATAGCCATAACGACAGTGTATTTGGAGCAATTTCACAATCTTATATTAAGGTGTAGAATCGATTTTTAGTACAAAAACATTAAGCAATCGATATCCAGTTGCGTAAAAATATGAACTTTAAATATTTCTTTTAATAAGCCGTTTTGATGATTTTGGATTTGTCATAGAGTTGTCTTATAGCCATAACGACAGTGTATTTGGAGCAATTTCACAATCTTATATTAATGTGTAGAATCGACCTTTTGGTACATACACATCAAGCAATCGATATCAAGTTGCGTAAAAATATGAACTTTACATATTTATGCCAATTAGCCGTTTTGATGCTATTGGAGTTGTCATAGAGTTGTCGAATAGCCATAACGACAGTGTATTTGGAACAATCTAACAATCTTATATTAAAATGTATAATCGATTTCTTGGTACATACACATTAAGCAATCGATATTAAGTGCGGTAAAAATATGAACTTTACATATTTATGCTAACTAGCCGTTTTGATGTTATTGGGGTTGTCATAGAGTTGTCTTATAGCCATAACGACAGTGTATTTGGAGCAATTTCACAATCTTATATTAAGGTGTAGAATCGATTTCTTGACACATACATATTAAGAAGTCGATATCAAGTTGCGTAAAAATATGAACTTTACATATTTATGCTAATTAGCCTTTTTGATGCTATTGGAGTTGTCATAGAGTTGTCGAATAGCCATAACGACAGAGAATTTGGAACAATTTCACAATCTTATATTAAGGGGTAGAATTGAGTTTTTGGTACATAAACATCAAGCAATCGATATCAAGTCGCGTAAAGATATGAACTTTACACATTTATGCTAATTAGCCTTTTTGAAGTTATTGGAGTAGTCATAGAGTTGTCTTATAGCCATAACGACAGTGTATTTGGAGCAATTTCACAATCTTATATCAAGGTGTAGAACCAATTTCTTGGTACATACATATTAAGCAGTCGATATCAAGTTGCGAAAAAATATGAACTTTACATATTTATGCTAACTAGCTGTTTTGATGCTATTGGAGTTGTCATAGAGTTGTCGTATAACCATAACGACAGGGTATTTGGAACAATCTAACAATCTTATGTTAAGGTGTAGAATCGATTTTTTAGTACAAAAACATTAAGCAATCGATATCCAGTTGCGTAAAAATATGAACTTTAAATATTTCTTTTAATAAGCCGTTTTGATGTTTTTGGATTTGGCATTGAGTTGTCTTATAGCCACAACGACAGTAAGTTTGGAGCAATTTCACAATCTTATATTAATGTGTAGAATCGATTTTTTAGTACGAACACATCAACCAATCGATATCAAGGCTCGTAAAAATATGAACTTTACATATTTATGCTAATTAGCCGTTTTGATGCTATTGGAGTTGTCATAGAGTTGTCGAATAGCCATAACGACAGAGAATTTGGAGCAATTTCACAATCTTATATTAAGGGGTAGAATTGAGTTTTTGGTACATACACATCAAGCAATAGATATCAAGTCGCGTAAAGATATGAACTTTACACATTTATGCTAATTAGCCTTTCTGAAGTTATTGGAGCAGTCATAGAGTTGTCTTATAGCCATAACGACAGTTTATTTGGAGCAATTTCACAATCTTATATTAAGGTGTAGAATCGATTTCTTGGTACACACATATTAAGCAGTCGATATCAAGTTGCGTAAAAATATGAACTTTACATATTTATGCTAGTTAGCCTTTTTGAAGTTATTGGAGTTGTCATAAAGTTGTCGTATAGCTATAACGACAATGTATTTGGAACAATCTAACAATTTTATATTCAGGTGTAGAATCGATTGTTTAGTACAAAAACATTAAGCAGTCGATATCCAGCTGCGTAAAAATATGAACTTTAAATATTTCTTTTATTAAGCCGTTTTGATGTTTTTGGATTTGTCATAGAGTTGTCTTATAGCCATAACGACAGTGTATTTGGAGCAATTTCACAATCTTATATTAATGTGTAGAATCGATTTTTTAGTACAAAAACATTAAGCAATCGATATCCAGTTGCGTAAATATATGAACTTTAAATATTTTTTTTTAATAAGCCGTTTTGATGTTTTTGGATTTGTCATAGAGTTGTCGAATAGCCATAACGACAGTAAATTTGGAGCAGTTTCATTATCTTATATTAAGGTGTAGAATCGATTTCTTGGTACATA
>NW_024394255.1:0-4512 GCF_016617805.1 Bactrocera tryoni
AGTATCACTTTCTAAGCGCTGAGCTCTAGTATTGGCATCGTCAAATCGAATAAAGCGAATAATATTCCAGAAAAAATAAAATAAATAATTTACTTGAAAATAAAATAAATAAATCTCGTCTTACCGTCGAAAACTTGTTGAATCAGCCATTGTATTTAGATTAAATACAATATGTTTATTGATAACATTTATTTTGTATATTTTTTTCACTTATCTCTGTATCTTTATCTGTAACTCTGTTCACTAGGCTTGTAGAATTCCAACTGAACACGTTTCTTTCTTTTCGTCCGAAATATAAAGGGGGCGGCTTAGGTACCCAAATATCCATTGACCTTGGCACTCCACTTTCGTTATTTAAACCAGAACTATAGAATATGTCCCCATTTATAGTTATTTCTTATGCCATGTAGCCAACTTACACAGAAACACTTTATTATTTAGTATACTAACGACTTCTACATCTGCTCCACCTGACTACCCGGGTACCCGGTCATTGAACGAATGGTGAAAGTTTGGTCATTGACCGGACGGTTAAGATGAAGAAAGTTAACTAACTTAAATATGTGAAGTTAATGATTAGAAGCTACTCAATATCGATTGATAAATGTGTGTATACAAGAAAATCGAATTTATACATACACTAAGTATAAGATTCTGGAATTCCTCCAAATGCACTGCCGTTATGGCTTAATGTCAACTTCAGAAAGAGGAAGAAGGTTAATTAACTTAAATATGTGAGGTTAATGATTTGGAGCAACTCAATATCGATTGCTAAATGTGAATATACAAGAAAATCGACTTGACAATATCGATTGCTAAATGTGTATATACAAGAAAATTGACTTTATACCTAAACACAAGATTGTGCAATTCTTCCAAATATAAGGCCGTTATGGCTTTATGTAAACTTCAGTAAGATGTAAAAGGTTAATTAACTTAAATACGTAAAACTAATGATTAGAAGCTACTCAATATCGACTGCTAAATGTGTATATACAAGAAAATCGACTCTATATCTAAATATAATATTATGGAATTTTTCGAAATGCACTGCAGTTATGGCTTTATGTCAACTTCAGTAAGATGAAGAAAGTTAACTAACTTAAATATGTGAAGTTAATGATAAGAAGCTACTCAATATATTATATCTAAATATAAGATTATGGAATTTTTCCAAATGCACTGCAGTTATGGCTTTATGTCAACTTCTGTAAGATGTAAAAGGTTAATTAACTTAAATATGTGAAGTTAATGATGTGAAGCAATGCAATAGCGATTGCTAAATATGAATATACAAGAAAATCGACTTTATACATAAATAAAAGATTTTAGAATTCTTTTAAATGCACTGCCGTTATGGCTTTATGTCAACATCGGTAAGATTAAGAAATTTAGTTGACCCAAATATGTGGAGTTAATGATTTTAGGCAATGCAATATCGATTGCTAGATGCGTATATACAAGAAAATCGACTTTATACCTAAATATAATATTTTGGAATTCGTCCAAATGCACTGCCGTTATGGCTTTATGTCAACATCAGTAAGATGAAGAAGGTTAATTAACTTAAATATGTGAAGCTAATGATTAGAAGGTACTCAATATCGACTGCTAAATGTGTGTATACAGAAAATCGACTTTATACATATAGTAAATATAAGATTTTGGAGTTATGGCTTTATGTCAACTTCAGTAAGAAGTAAAAGGTTAATTAACTTAAATATGTAAAACTAATGATTAAAAGCTGCTCAATAGCGACTGTTATATATGTATATACAAGAAAATCGACTTTATATTTAAATATAAGATTTTGGAATTTTTCAAATGCACTGCCGTTATGGCTTTATGCCAACTTCAGTAAGATGTAAAAGGTTAATTAACTTAAATATGTGAAGTTAGTGATTAGAAGCTACTCAATATCGATTGCTAAATGTGTGTATACAAGAAAAGCGACTTTATACATATAGTAAGTATAAGATTCTGGAATTCTTCCAAATGCACTACCGTTATGGCTTAATGTCAACTTCAGAAAGAGGAAGAAGGTTAATTAACTTAAATATGTGAGGTTAATGATTTGGAGCAACTCAATATCGATTGCTAAATGTGAATATACAAGAAAATCGACTTGACAATATCGATTGCTAAATGTGTATATACAAGAAAATTGACTTTATACCTAAACACATGATTGTGCAATTCTTCCAAATATAAGGCCGTTATGGCTTTATGTCAACTTCATTAAGATGTAAAAGGTTAATTAACTTAAATATGTGAAGTTAATGATTAAAAGCTAATCAATATCGATTGCTAAATGTGTATATACAAGCAAATCGACTTTACACATATAGTAAGAATAAGATTCTGGAATTCTTCCAAATGCACTACCGTTATGGCTTAATGTCAACTTCAGAAAGAGGAAGAAGGTTAATTAACTTAAATATGTGAGGTTAATGATTTGAAGCAACTCAATATCGATTGCTTAATGCGTATATACCAGAAAATCGACTCTGTAGCTAAATATAAGATTATGGAATTTTTCCAAGTGCACTGCCTTTATGACTTTATGTCAACTTCAGTAAGATGAAGAAAGTTAACTTACTTAAATATGTGAAGTTAATGATTAGAAGCTACTCAATATCGATTGCTAAATATGTGTAAACAAGAAAATCGACTTTATAAGTATAAAATTTGGAATTCCTTATCCTCTTCCGTTGTGGCTTTATGTCCACTTCAGTAAGATGTAAAAGGTTAATTAACTTAAATATGTGAAGTTAATGATTAAAAGCTACTCAATATCGATTGCTAAATGTGTGTATACAAGAAAATCGACTTTATACATATAGTAAATATAACATTTGGAATTCTTACAAATGCACTGCCGTTATGGCTTTATGTCAACCTCAGTAAGATGTAAAAGATTAATTAACTTAAATATGTAAAGCTAATGATTAGAAGCTACTGAATATCGGCAGTTAAATATGTATATACAAGAAAATCGACTTTATATCTAAATATAATATTATGGAATTTTTCCAAATATACTGCCGTTATGGCTTTATGTCAACTTCAGTAAGATGTAAAGGATTAATTAACTTAAATATGTGAAGTTAATGATTTGAAGCAATGCAATAGCGATTGCTAAATATGAATATACAAGAAAATCGACTTTATACATAAATATAAGATTTTAAATTCTTCTAAATGCACTGCCGTTTTTGCTTTATGTCAACTTCGTAAAAGGTTAATTAACTTAAATATATGAAGTTAATGATTGGAAGCTACTCAATATCGATTGCTAATGTGTGTATACAAGAAAATCGACTGTATACATATACTAAATTTAAGATTCTGGAATTCTTCCAAGTGCACTGCCGCTATGGCTCTATGTTAACTTCAGTAAGATGTAAAAGTTTAATTAACTTAAATATGTTAAACTAATGATTTGAAGAAACTCAATTCCGATTGCTAAATGTGTATATACTAGAAAATCGACTTTATACATCGATATAAGATTATGGAATTTTTTCAGATGCACTGCCGTTATGGCTTTATGTCAACTTCTGTAAGATGAAGAAGTTTAATTAACTTAAATATGTGAAGCTAATGATTAGAAGCTACTCAATATCGATTGCTAAATTTTTGTATACAGAAAATCGACTTTATACATATAGTAAATATAAGATTTTGGAAGAACTCCAACTTCATCATTAACTTCATATATTTAAGTTAATTAACCTTTTACGAAGTTGACATAAAGCAAAAACGGCAGTGCATTTAGAAGAATTTAAAATCTTATATTTATGTATAAAGTCGATTTTCTTGTATATTCATATTTAGCAATCGCTATTGCATTGCTTCAAATCATTAACTTCACATATTTAAGTTAATTAATCTTTTACATCTTACTGAAGTTGACATAAAGCCATAACGGCAGTATATTTGGAAAAATTCCATAATATTATATTTAGATATAAAGTCGATTTTCTTGTATATACATATTTAACTGCCGATATTCAGTAGCTTCTAATCATTAGCTTTACATATTTAAGTTAATTAATCTTTTACATCTTACTGAGGTTGACATAAAGCCATAACGGCAGTGCATTTGTAAGAATTCCAAATGTTATATTTACTATATGTATAAAGTCGATTTTCTTGTATACACACATTTAGCAATCGATATTGAGTAGCTTTTAATCATTAACTTCACATATTTAAGTTAATTAACCTTTTACATCTTACTGAAGTGGACATAAAGCCACAACGGAAGAGGATAAGGAATTCCAAATTTTATACTTATAAAGTCGATTTTCTTGTTTACACATATTTAGCAATCGATATTGAGTAGCTTCTAATCATTAACTTCACATATTTAAGTAAGTTAACTTTCTTCATCTTACTGAAGTTGACATAAAGTCATAAAGGCAGTGCACTTGGAAAAATTCCATAATCTTATATTTAGCTACAGAGTCGATTTTCTGGTATATACGCATTAAGCAATCGATATTGAGT
>NW_024394256.1:0-20166 GCF_016617805.1 Bactrocera tryoni
ATGTCACGTTAACGATTTGAAGCATTTCGTTGTGGCTTGCTAAATGTGTACATGCAAGAAAGTCGGTTTTATACCTAAATGCAAAATTGCGGAATTTTTTCCAATGCACTGCCGTTTTGGCTTTATGCCAACATCAGTAAGGTGGTGAGGGTTAATTAACTTTAATATGTGAAGCTAATGATTTGAAGCTACTTGATATGGATTGCTAAATATATATATGCAAGAAAAGCGGATTTATACCTGAATGTAAAATTGTGGAATTTTTCCAAATGCACTGCCGTTATTTCTTTATGTCAACTTAAGAAAGATGAAGAAAGTTAATCAACTTTAATATGTGAATTTAATAATTTGAAACAACTTGATATGTATTTCTAAAGGCGTGCATGCAAGAAAGCCGGTTTTATCCCTAAACATAAAATTGTTGAATTTTTTTCAAATGCACTGCCGTTATGGTCTTATGCCAACTTCTGTAAGATGAAGGAGGTTAATTAACTTTAATATGTGAAGTTAATGATTGAAAGCAACTTGATATGGATTGCTAAATGTGTATATGCAACAAAATCGGTTTTATACCTAAATATAAAATTATGGAATTTTTTCCAACCGCACTGCCGTTTTGGCTTTATGCTAACTTCAGTAAGATGAAGAAGGTTAATTTACTTGAATATCTGAAGCTATTGTTTAAAGACATTCGACATAGGTTGACAAATGTGTTTAAGCAAGAAAATTGGTTTTATACCTAAATATAAAATTGTGGAATTTTTCCAAATGCATTGTCTTTTTGGTTTTATGCCAACTTCTGTAAGATGAAGAAGGTTAATTAACTTTAATATGTGAATTTAGTAATTTGAAGCAGCTTGATATGGATTTCAAAATGTGTGCATGCAGAAAAGTCGGTTTTATACCTAAACTTAAAATTATGGAATTTTTTCAAAAATGCACTGCCGTTTTGGCTTTATGCTAATCTTAAGATGAAGAAGGTTAATTTACTTAAATATGTGAAGCTCATGATTTGAGGACATTCGACATAGATTGCCAAATGTGTGTATGCAAGAAAATCGGTTTTATACCTAAAAGTAAAATTCTGGAATTTTTTCAAATGCACTGCCGTTTTTGCGTTATCCCAACTTCAGTAAGGTGAAGAAGGTTACTTAACTTGAATATGTGACGCTAATGATTTAAAGCAATTCGGTGTGGATTTCTGAATGTGCATATGCAAGAAAATCGGTTAATACCTAAATGTAAAATTCTGGAGTTTTCCAAATGCACTGCTGTTTTGGCTTTATGCTAACTTCAGTAAGATGAAGAAGGTTAATTTACTTGAATATCTGAAGCTATTGTTTAAAGACATTCGACATAGGTTGACAAATGTGTTTAAGCAAGAAAATTGGTTTTATACCTAAATATAAAATTGTGGAATTTTTCCAAATGCATTGTCTTTTTGGTTTTATGCCAACTTCTGTAAGATGAAGAAGGTTAATTAACTTTAATATGTGAATTTAGTAATTTGAAGCAACTTGGTATGGATTTCTTAATGTGTACATGCAAGAAAATCGGATTTATACCTAAATGTAAAATTGTGGAATTTTCCAAATGCACTGCCGTTTTGGCTTTATGCCAACTTCTGTAAGATGAAGAAGATTAATTAACTTTAATGTGTGAGGCTGATGTTTTGAAGACGTTTGACATAGATTGCCAAATGTGTGTATGCAAGAAAATCGGTTTTATACCTAAAAGTAAAATTCTGGAATTTTTTCAAATGCACTGCCGTTTTTGCGTTATCCCAACTTCAGTAAGGTGAAGAAGGTTACTTAACTTGAATATGTGACGCTAATGATTTAAAGCAATTCGGTGTGGATTTCTGAATGTGCATATGCAAGAAAATCGGTTAATACCTAAATGTAAAATTCTGGAGTTTTCCAAATGCACTGCTGTTTTGGCTTTATGCTAACTTCAGTAAGATGAAGAAGGTTAATTAACTTTGATATGTGAAGCTAATGATTTAAAGCAATTCGGCAAAGATTACCAAATGTGTATATGCAAGAAAAGCGGTTTTATACCTAAATGCAAAATTGTGGAATTTTTCCAAATGCACTGTCGTTTTGGCTTTATGCCAACTTCTGTAGGATGAAAAAGGTTAATTAACTTTAATATGTGAATTTGATAACTTAAAGCAACTTGATATGGATTTCTAAATGTGTACATGCAAGAAAGTCGGTTTTATACCGAAATGTAAAATTATGGAATTTTTTCCAAATGCGCTGCCGTTATGGTCTTATGTCAACTTTGGTAAGATGAAGAAGGTTAATTAACTTTTATATGTGAAGCTAATGATTTGAAGCAATTCGAGTTTGATTCCTAAATGTGTATGTGCAAGAAAATCAGTTTATACCCAAATGTAAAATTCTGGAATTTTTTCCAAATGCTCTGCCGTTATAGCTTTATGTCAACTTGAGTAAGATGATGAGGGTTAATAAGTTTAAATATGAGAAGCTTATGATTTAAAACAATTTGGTGTGGATTTCTAACTGTGCATATTCAAGAAAATCGGTTTTATACCTAAATGTAAAATGATGAATTTTTTTCCAAATGCACTGCCGTTATGGTCTTATGTCCACTGTGTTAAGATGAAGAAGGTTAATTAACTTTAATATGTGAAGCTAATGATTTGAAGCAACTTGATATATGTTTATGAATGTGTACATGAAAGAAAGTCGGTTTTATCTCTAAACATAAAAATGTGTAATTTTTTCCAAATTCACTGCCGTTATGGTCTTATGTCAACTTGAGTAAGATGATGAGGGTTAATGAACTTTAATATGTGAAGTTAATGATTTAAAGCAACTTGATATGGATTTCTAAATGTGTATATGCAACAAAATCGGTTTTATACCTAAATATAAAATTATGGAATTTTTTCCAACCGCACTGCCGTTTTGGCTTTATGCTAACTTCAGTAAGATGAAGAAGGGTCATTTACTTGAATATCTGAAGCTATTGTTTAAAGACATTCGACATAGATTGACAAATGTGTTTAAGCAAGAAAATCGGTTTTATACCTAAATATAAAATTGAGGAATTTTTCCAAATGCATTGTCGTTTTGGTTTTATACCAACTTCTGTAAGATGAAGAAGGTTAATTAACTTTAATATGTGAATTTAGTAATTTGAAGCAGCTTGATATGGATTTCTAAATGTGTGCATGCAGGAAAGTCGGTTTTATACCTAAACGTAAAATTATGGAATTTTTTCAAAAATGCACTGCCGTTTTGGCTTTATGCTAATCGTAAGATGAAGAAGGTTAATTTACTTAAATATGTGAAGCTCATGATTTAAGGACATTCGACATAGATTGCCAAATGTGTGTATGCAAGAAAATCGGTTTTATACCTAAATCTAAAATTCTGAAATTTTTCCAAATGCATTGCCGTTATAGCTTTATGTCAACGTGAGTAAGATGATGAGGGTTAATTTATTTTTATATGTGAAGCTAATGATTAAAAGCAATTCGGTGAGGATTTCTGAATGTGTATATGCTAGAAAATCGGCTTTATACCTAAACGTAAAATTTTGGAATTTTTTCCAAATGCACTGCAATGGATTTCTAAATGTGTACATGCAAGAAAGTCGGTTTTATACCTAAATGTAAAATTATGAAATTTTTTCCAAATGCACTGCCGTTAGAGTTTTATGTTAACTTGAGTAAGATGATGAGGGTTAATTAATTTTAATATGTGAAGCTAATGATTTGAAGCAGTTCGTGGTGGATTTCTAAATGTGTATATGCCAGAAAATCGGTTAATACCCAAATGTAAAATTCTGGAATGAGGGTTAATTAACTTTAATATGTTAAGCTAATGACTTGAGGCAACTTGATATGGATTTCTGAATATGTGTATGCAAGAAATTCGGTTTTATACCTAAATGTAAAATTGCGGAATTTTTCCAAATGCACTGCCGTTATGGGCTTATGTGAACTTGAGCAAGATGATAAAGGTTAATTAATTTTAATATGTGAAGCTAATGATTTGAAGCAATTCGTGGTGGATTTCTAAATGTGTATATGCCAGAAAATCCGTTAATACATAAATGTAAAATTCTGGAATGAGGGTTAATTAACTTTAATATGTTAAGCTAATGACTTGAGGCAACCTGATATGGATTTCTGAATATGTGTATGCAAGAAAGTCGGTTTTATACCTAAATGTAAAATTGCGGAATTTTTTCCAAATGCACTGCCGTTATGGGCTTATGTTAACTTGAGTAAGATGATGAGGGTTAATTAATTTTAATATGTGAAGCTAATGATTTGAAGCAATTCGTGGTGGATTTCTAAATGTGTATATGCCAGAAAAACGGTTAATACCCATATGTAAAATTCTGGAATGAGGGTTAATTAACTTTAATATGTTAAGCTAATGACTTGAGGCAACTGGATATGGATTTCTGAATATGTGTATGCAAGAAATTCGGTTTTATACCAAAATGTAAAATTGGGGAGTTTTTTTCAAATGCACTGCCGTTATAGCTTTATGTCAACTTGAGTAAGATGATGAGGGTTAATTAATTTTAATATGTGAAGCTAATGATTTTAAGCCATTCAACATAGATTGCCAAATGTGTATATGAAAGGAAATCGGTTTAATACCTAAATGTAAAATTCTGGAATTTTGCAAATGCCCTGCCGTTTTGGCTTTATGTCAACTTCTGTAAGATGAGGAAGGTTAATTAACTTTATTATGGAAAGTTAAGGATTTGAATCAACTCGATATGGATTGCTAAATATGTATATGCAAGAAAGTCGGTTTTATACCTAAATGTAAAATTATGGATTTTTTTCCAAATGCATTGCCATTATGGGCTTATGTCAACTTGAGCAAGATGATAAGGGTTAATTAACTTTAATGTGTTAAGCTCATGATTTGAGGCAACTTGGTATGGATTTCTTAATGTGTACATGCAAGAAAATCAGATTTATACCTAAATGTAAAATTGTGGAATTTTCCAAATGCACTGCCGTTTTGGCTTTATGCCAACTTCTGTAAGATGAAGAAGATTAATTAACTTTAATGTGTGAGGCTGATGTTTTGAAGACGTTTGACATAGATTGCCAAATGTGTGTATGCAAGAAAATCGGTTTTATACCTAAAAGTAAAATTCTGAAATTTTTCCAAATGCGCTGCCGTTTTGGCTTTATGATAATTTCAGTAAGATGAAGAAGGTTATTTAACTTTAATATGTGACGTTAATGATTTGAAGCAATTCGTTGTGGCTTTCTAAATGTGTACATGCAAGAAAGTCGGTTTTATACCTAAATATAAAAATGTGGAATTTTTCCAAATGCACTGCCGTTTTGGCTTTATGCCAACTTCAGTAAGATGAAGAAGGTTAATTATTTTTAATATGTGACGCTAATGATTTAAAGCAATTCGGTGTGGATTTCTGAATGTGCATATGCTAGAAAATCGGTTAATACCTAAATGTAAAATTCTGGAGTTTTCCAAATGCACTGCTGTTTTGGCTTTATGCTAACTTCAGTAAGATGAAGAAGGTTAATTAACTTTGATATGTGAAGCTAATGATTTAAAGCAATTTGGCATAGATTGCCAAATGTGTATATGCAAGAAAATCGGTTTTATACCTAAATGCAAAATTGTGGAATTTTTCCAAATGCACTGTCGTTTTGGCTTTATGCCAACTTCTGTAGGATGAAAAATGTTAATTAACTTTAATATGTGTATTTGATAACTTAAAGCAACTTGATATGGATTTCTAAATGTGTACATGCAAGAAAGTCGGTTTTATACCGAAATGTAAAATTATGGAATTTTTTCCAAATACACTGCCGTTATGGTCTTATGTCAACTTTGGTAAGATGAAGAAGGTTAATTAACTTTTATATGTGAAGCTAATGATTTGAAACAATTCGAGTTGGATTTCTAAATGTGTATGTGCAAGAAAATCGGTTTATACCCAAATGTAAAATTCTGGAATTTTTTCCAAATGCTCTGCCGTTATAGCTTTATGTCAACTTGAGTAAGATGATGAGGGTTACTAAGTTTTAATATGTGAAGCTAATGATTTAAAACAATTTGGTGTGGATTTCTAACTGTGCATATTCAAGAAAATCGGTTTTATACCTAAATGTAAAATGATGAATTTTTTTCCAAATGCACTGCCGTTATGGTCTTATGTCCACTTTGGTAAGATGAAGAAGGTTAATTGACTTTAATATGTGAAGCTATTGATTTGAAGCAACTTGTTATGGATTTATGAATGTGTACATGTACGAAAGTCGGTTTTATACCTAAATGTAAAATTATGGAGTTTTTTCCAAATGCAATGCCGTTATGGTCTTATGTCAATTTAAATAAGATGATAAGGGTAATTTAAATTTTATATGTTAAGCTAATGATTTGAAGCAACTTGATATGGATTTCTAAATGTGTACATGCAATAAAGTCGGGTTTTTACCTAAATGTAAAATTATGGAATTTTTTCCAAATGCACTGCCGTTGTGGTTTTATGTCAACTTTGGTAAGATGAAGAAGGTTAATTAACTTTCTTACGTGGCGTTAATGATTTGAATGAACTCGATATTGATTTCTAAATGTGTGTATGCAAGAAAGTCGGTTTTACACCTAAATGTAAAATTATGGAAGTTTTTCCAAATGCACTGCCGTTATGGTCTTATGTGAACTTAAGTTATATGAAGAAGGTTAATTAACTTATTATGTGAAGCTTATGATTTAAAGCAACTTGATATGGATTTCTGAATGTGTATAAGCAAGTAAATCGGCTTTATACCTAAATGTAAAATTATGGAATTTTTTCCAAATGCACTGCCGTTATAGCATTATGTCAACTTGAGTAAGATGATGAGGGTTAAGTATTTTTAATATGTGAAGCTAATGATTTCAAGCAATTCGGTTTGGATTTCTAAATGTGCATATGCAAGAAAATGCACTGTCGTTTTGGTTTTATTCCAACTTCTGTAAGATGAAGAAGGTTAATTAACTTTAATATGTGACGTTAATGATTTGAATCAACTCGATATGTATTGCTAAATATGTACATGCAAGAAAGTCGGTTCTATACCTAAATGTAAAATTATGGAATTTTTTCCAAATGCACTGCCGTTGTGGTCTTTTATTTTATTTTTTTTATTTTATTTTATAAATTATTTGTACAATACTTAATATTCTACAAATAGATATTTAGCAGTACTGGCAGCAGAGGCCTTCGGCTGTCTGTTATGCTACATACATATATATGTTTAATGTAATATTAAAACAGAAGTGAAAGGATAGATTAGTTCTTAGGAAGTAGGGTTAGTGAGTTAATTAGAGTAGCTATAAATCTTTATATTCGTCGAAGTAGATCTGTTTCCTTAAGAAAATTATAAATCATATTCAAATTTTTAGCGGTGGGCTCATTCAGAAGCTGGAATGGATCGGCTGAATTAAAAATCTCCTGTCTAATTGTTGCAGTTATAGGGCAAGCGGTTAATATGTGTTCTACTGTTGCGTTTTCGTCGCAGAATGGGCAGTTACCATGAGGGGCACGTTGCAATAAATAAGCGTGTGTAATTATGGTGTGTCCCAGACGTAAGCGGGTAAAGGGCCTGATGGCGCGTAAGGAGATGTCGGCAGTGTAGGTCGGCTTAATTCTGAACGGGTTGATTTTAGAATAGTGATGAATATATCCATTCCAATTATCTTTTGCTGCTTTTTTCCTTAGGCGTGTAATCTCAGTTATAATGTCTTGTTTTGTGAAATAACCGAAAGTTATGGTTGGTGTATTTGCTGCATTTTTCGCAGCTGCGTCTGCTTTTTCATTACCGGATATCCCTGTGTGCCCCGGGATCCACATCAGTTTCAGCTTGTTTGGATATTTCAAAAGATTGTTGCGTAGGGCGACTATTTCATTTTGTGTATTTTCCGGCGATTCTATGGCTTCGATGCAAGATTTGCTATCGGTACATACGATATGTAATGGTGTAATTTACGTAAGTAACTGCTTCTAATAAAGCGACGACTTCGGCCGTAAATGAAGAACATATTGTGTGAAGAGTGCCGTGCCGAATCAAGTCACCATTTTCTTTTGTGACTGCGAATGTTGTGCTGTTTGCTGTTTTTGAGCCGTCGGTGTATATAAAGTTCCAACCGTAACTGGAGTATTTTGACTTCTCCGAAGCGAAGAGTTGCCTGTATTTTTCGCTTGAGGTCTTGTTCTTCGGCAGTTGCAAGGTCTTAATAGCAAAGGAAGAATTTTTTATCATCCATTGTGGACGAGTTTCAGGTCCAAGAGAACTTTTATAGGAAGGTAACTCAAGTTGCCTGGCGAAGTTAACGCATCGCGCGATGGCTGACAAGCACTTAGGTTTCCGTTTCCTCGAGAGAGCATTGTGGACGTCTTTGGCGAGAATAGTGTTGGTCGTGAACAGAAGCTTTGGTAGTAAACGTCTGGTGCAGTCGACAGTCCTGTCTATTATAGTTGGCAGGCCAGTTTCAGCAAAGAGATTCTTTAGTGGTGTTGTTGGAAATGCTCTTAATGCTTCTGCGCATGGCCACATGGTAAGGGGAGCAGAGTATTTTCATTGTAGAAACCGGACAGTTGCCGAAGATAGGTAGAGCGTAGTCGATCTTGGAGATCACTAGAGCCTTGGTGACGTTGATAAGCGTTAATGGATGAATTAAACTTTTTTTCGACGTTAGATATTTGATTATATTTAGTCGCGTTAAGAGGCAGTCCTTAATGTGCTTACAATGGGCCTTAAAGCTATATTTAGAGTCTAGTACTAGTCCTAAGATTTTAAGTTCATTTACCATACTAATATTAATATTGTTAGAATAGGTTAGTAAACCTGAGCATGTTCGTTTTTTACAAATGTGTAATGTTTTTGATTTTTCGTAAGAGATAGTAGTTCCTGATGATAGGGACCATGTCGAAATTTCGGATAAGATATTCTCAAACAGATGGGCTGTATTGGTGAGGTTTGCATTCTTTGTGTAGAAAATTACATCGTCAGCATAAAGCTGGCACTCGATGCCGCGATGGTTGTAAGTCAGTTGAGTAATCTCTTCGAAAGCTATTATAAAAAGGAAGGCGGATAATGGAGACCCCTGCGGGGTTCCGTTGTCAAGTGAAGCTATGGAGGATTGAAAACCATTTATTTTTACTTTGCATTGCCTGTGACTGAGGAAGTTCTTGACAAATTTCTTAATTTTAGGGCCTAGTTTCCACTTATCTAATTGTCTCAGAACGATATGGGCACCAACACGGTCGAATGCTTTCTGAAAATCAATTGTTAAAATTGAGACATGGTTTTTAGAGGAAAGAGCGCTTGATATAAAGTGATCTAAATGCAAAAGGGCATCGATGGTGCCATAGTTCTTTCTGTATGCGGTTTGGTTGGGGCTTATGAGTTTCCTTTTGTTGCCATACCACATAAGCCGGTTAACTATAACTTTTTCAAGAAGTTTTCCCAAACAGGGTAAGAGCGATATCGGCCTATAGTTGTTGACGTCAGGCGCTGGCTTATTGGGCTTCAGGATAGGAACTATACACGAAGTTTTCGAGGCATGAGGATAGAATCCGCTTTCAAATATATTGTTATAGAGGTTGAGTAAACGATGCTTAGCCTGGATAGGCAAGTTTTGAATGATTGGATAGGTAATTTTGTCAAGACCAGGGGTTTTGCCTTTAACGGACGAAAGGGCGAATTCGAGTTCGGTTAGTAGAATTTCAGACTCTAGTTGCTTAGCGGGAGGCGATAAACGGTACAAAATAGGTGGTTCAATACTTATTCGTTGAAATTTTAGGTTTCGGAACGTGTCTGAGAAGCTTGCATCGGAAGAAGAGAGTGACAGGAAAGAAGCAAAATGGTTGGCAATATCTACGGGAGCCGTTAATGGACCGCTTTGTGTTTGAATGTAGGAAAATAGAGGCTGTTTGGGAGATCCCATTAGCATTTTGTTATCATCCCATATTTTCTTTGGGCTAGTGCGGGGGTTTATGGTCTCAGTGAGTTCTTCAAACTTTTTCTTTTTATAATGTTTGGCAGAACGTCGGAATAGAGCATTTGCCTTTTTGTAAAGGAGCAGGTTTTCAGCTGAGCGTGTTCGCTTATATTCATACCATAAATTCTGCTTGGTGAGCCGTAGTCTGGACAAGTCAGCGTTCCACCAAGGAATATTTTTCCTACTTTTGTTGGGAAGCGTTCGAGGGATGGAAAAGTGAGAAGCCGTACGTATGATTCTCGAAATTTTAGCAGACTCCTGGTTCGAGTTGGAGGAAACTTGCGTGGTCTCACAAAGATTGTTGCATATTTGTCTGAACTTTTTCCAATCAGCCTCATCAGTTTTGAATTTAGATGTAAATTTAAATGTACTCGTATTTTGATTGTTGCGCGGATTTGTTTGTATGAATATTGGGAAGTGGTCGCTGCCAAACAAAGAATTTAGCACTTGCCATGAGCATTGGGGCGCTATATTAGAAGAGCAAAACGTGACATCAATATTGGAGAAGGTGTTGTGGGTGGAAAAATGTGTGGCGGATCCATCGTTAAGACAGATAATATTGGATGCAAGTAGCGCATCTTCAACTTTTTCGCCTCTTGAGTTTGTGTTTGTAGATCCCCATAATGTACTCCAGGCGTTTATGTCTCCTCCTAAAATAAGTGGTTTATCTAATTGGTTTATCAATTGCAGAATATCAGAAGAAGCAAAATCTTGTGTGGGTGGAATGTAGATGCAAGCTGCTGCTAGTTTTGTTGGTGCATTAATTTCAATGGCAACTACTGAGAGATTAGACCGAACAGGTAGTACTTTGTGGGGTATGCTTCTTCTTATTAAAATAGCAGCGCCTTGTTTTTTTGTTGTTACGTGCGGGAGATTGTAAAAATAGCCTACGTAGGATTTTGGCGTGTGAGCAGGTTGATTATGTGGAATATGAGTTTCATTAAGGAAGATCATGGATGGAGTGTAAGAATTGATAAGAGTTTCTAGTTCGTGATAATTGTTGGCATATCCGTTCATATTCCATTGTATGATCGACAGCATACCGAAAAAAGTAAAGACAAGAAACAGAAAAGGGAGAAATATAAATAGCTAGTGAGTGGGGAGAGAAAATTGAGTCTTGGCAACTATGAGTGAACTATGCTTAGCATAGCCCGTCTAGTCGCGTGAAGAAGAATGTTTAAGACTTGAGCAATTAGCGAATTGCGCAATGTCATTTAACTTAGCGCTTGCTATGGTGGATTGCATTGCTTCGCTGAGCTGAGAGTTTAGAAAGGTGGGGAGATTGGTATTGGAACTTTGGGGTGGGGTGTATGAAGCGGTAAGGCTTATTGCATTTGATTTTAATGAAGAGGTGGATGGTGTATCGATTGGTGGTGATATAGGAATGATGTTTGCATTATTGTTTGTTGTTGTAGTTTTTAGAGTGGGTATATTAATTTTGTTGGTTGCTATGGGAGCAGGTCGCTTAGTAATTTCAGAGAATGAGTGAAGAGGAGTGGGGGAGGGAGCTTGCGCTCTGTATTTCTTTGCTGCTTCGCGCATACTGCACTTTTCTACCTTTTTTATTTTTAATATTTCTTTCGCTTGTTGGAATTTTGGCAAATAATTGAGGTCGCGGGATGTTCACCAGAAAAATTTGCGCACATTAATCTTGAGCATTTTTCTTCTTCGTGCGGGGGGAAATTTGCAATTAACGCATGATGGAAGATTTTTACAATGCTTTAGTGTATGACCAAGCTTTTGGCAAGATTTGCAACGCATTGGGTTGGGGAAGTATGGGCGAACAGAAATTTTCCTCCATGCAACATCTATACTTTCGGGAAGTTTGTAGCTTTCAAAGGTTAAAAGTAACGCACCTGATGGTGTTAGAACTCCTTCAGTTTTTCTCTGAAATCTGTAAATGGATGTTACACCATATGCTTCTAAGCCTTCAACAATTTCGTTGTCTGGGACGTGATTGAGGAACGGAGCGAAAATTGTGCCTTTGACACTATTGAGTTGCTCATGGTATTTTGCTTCGATTTGGCAGATGCCTGAGAGGTTTTTGATGTTGACGAATTTTTCGGCAATTTTTTTATTTTTTGCAAGTAGCAAGAGATTTCCATCTCTCATCTCAGTGATTTTCACATCATAACTTATGGCGTTAAGGGCTTTATGTACCAAAAAACATGAAAAACGTGATAGAGGCTTGTTGTTGTCGCACGATTTTAATACAATGAACTTAGGATCGTCGTTTTTTGTAATGTTTACAAGAGGGAGATAGGGAAACTCTACAACAGATTTTTTGGCTTTTTTCCTTTTTGATTGTGGACGAGAGGAAAGCAGGGCAAACCTGTTTTCCCCTAGGTTAGTAGCCCCGGGGGGCATGATTACACTTTTTGTTATTAGCCACTTGGTAGAGAATACCTTTGTTCGCACAAACAGAAGAAACACGCGGGATAGAAGAACACGCGCAAAAGAAGAATAAATTAAAGATAACTGCACTGAAGCAGGTGAGAAAGTCAGACGAGATCCGCGAAAGAGAGCAAACGTGTTCACACGGCGGGGTTTAGTCAATGACTGAGGCGTTGTGGTCTTATGTCAACTTTGGTAAGATTAAGAAGGTTAATTAACTTTAGTATGCGACGTTAATGATTTGAATGAACTCGATATGGATTGCTAAATGTGTATATGCAAGAAAATCGGTTTTATACCTAAATGTAAATATATGGATTTTTTTCCAAATGCACTGCCGTTATGGTCTTATGTCAACTTGAGTTAGATGATGAAGGTTAATTAACTTTAATATGTGAATTTAATAATTTGAAGCAACTTGATATGGATTTCGAAATGTGTACATCCAAGAATGTCGGTTTTATACCTAAATGTAAAATTATGGAAATTTTTCCAAATGCACTGCCGTTGTGGTCTAATGTCAACTTTGGTAAGATGAAGAAGGTTAATTAACTTTAGTATGTGAAGCTAATGATTTGAATGAACTTGATATGGATTTCTAAATGTGTACATGCAGGAAAGTCGGTTTTATACCTAAATGTAATATTATGGAAAATTTTCCCAATGCACTGCCGTTATGGTCTTATGTCAACTTGAGTTAGATGAAGAAAGTTAATTAACTTTATTATGTGAAGCTAATGATTTGAAGCAACTTGATATGGATTTCTGAATGTGTATGTGCAAGAAAATCCGTTTTATACCTAAATGTAAAATTACGGAATTTTCTTCGAATGCACTGCCGTTATAGCTTTACGTCAACTTGAATAGATGATGAGGGTTAATTAACTTTAATATGTGAAGCTAATGATTTAAAGCAATTCGGTGTGGATTTCTAAATGCGTATATGCAAGAAAATCGGTTTTATAACTAAATGTAAAATTCTGGTATTTTTCCAAATGCATTGCCGTTTTGGCTTTATGCTAACTTCAGTAAGATGAAGAAGGTTACTTAACTTAAGTATATGAAGCTAATGATTCGAAGCCATTCTACATAGACTGCCAAATGTGTTTATGCCAGAAAAACGGTTTTATACCTAAAGGTAAAATTGTGGAATTTTTCCAAATGGACTGTCGTTTTGGTTTCATGCCAACTTCTGAAAGATGAAGAAGGTAAATTAACTTTATTATGTGAAGCTTATGATTTGAAGCAATTCGTTGTGGATTTCTCAATGTGTGTATGCAAGAAAGTCGGTTTTTACCCAAATGTAAAGTTCTGGAATGAGGGTTAATTAACTTTAATATGTTAAGCTAATGATTTGAGGCAAATTTATATGGATTTCTAAATGTGTACATGTAAGAAAATCATTTTTATACCTAAATTTAAAATTCTGGAATTTTCCAAATGCACTGCCGTTTTGGTTTTATGCCAAATTCTGTAAGATGAAGAAGGTTAATTAACTTTAATATGTGATGCTAATGATTTGAAGCCATTTGACATAGATTGCCAAATGTGTATATACAAAAAAATCGGATTTATACCTAAATGTAAAATTGTGGACTTTTTCCAAATGCACTGACGTTTAGGCTTTATGCCAACTTCTGTATGATGACGAAGGTTAATTAACTTGGATATATGAAGCTAATGATTTGAATGAACTTGATATGGATTGCTAAATGTGTACATGCAAGAAAGTCGGTTTTATATCTAAATGTAAAAATATGGATTTTTTTCTAAATGCACTGCCGTTATGGCCTTATGTCAACTTGAGTAAGATGATAAAGGTTAATTATCTTTAATATGTTAAGCTTATGATTTGTGGCAACTTGATATGGATTTCCAAATGTGTACATGCAAGAAAACCGGTTTTATACCTAAGCGTTAAATTCTAGAATTTTCCAAATCCACTGCCGTTTTGGCAGTATGCCAACTTCTGTAAGATGACGAAGGTTAATTAACTTGAATATGTGACGTTAATCATTTGAATAAACTCGATATGGAATACTAAATGTTTACCTGCAGGAAAATCGGTTTTATACCTACATAAATGCAAAATAGTGGAATTTTTTCAAATGCATTGCCGTTATGCTTTAATGCCAACTTTAGCAAGATGAAGAAAATTAATTTATTTTAATATGTGAAGTTAATGATTTAAAGCAATTTGATATGTATTTCTAAATGTGTATATGCAACAAAATCGGTTTTATACCGAAATGTAAAATTATGGAATTTTTTTGGCTTTATGCTAATTTCAGTAAGATGAAAAAGGTTAATTTACTTAAATATGTGGAGCTAATGATTTGAAGCCATTCGACATAGATTGCCAATGTGTATATGCAAGAAAATCGGTTTTATACTTAAATGTAAAATTGTGGAATTTTTCCAAATGTACTGACGTTTTGGTTTTATGCCAACTTCTGTAAGATGAAGAAGGTTAATAACATTTAATATGTGAATTTAATAATTTGAAGCAACTTGATATGGATTTCTAAATGTGTACATGCAAGAAAGTCGGTTTTATACCTAAATGTAAAATTTTGGAAGTTTTTCCAATTGCACTGCCGTTATAGCATTATGTCAACTTGGGTAAGGTGATGAGGGTTAATTAACTTTAATATGTGAAGCTAATGATTAAAAGCAATTCGGTTTGGATTTATAAATGTGCATATGCAAGAAATTGCACTGTCGCTTTGGTTTTATGCCAACTTCTGTAAGATGAAGAAGGTTAATTAACTTGAATATGTGGCGTTAATGATTTGAATCAACTCGAAATGGATTTCTAAATTTTTAAATGCGGGAAAATCGGTTTTATACCTAAATGTAAAATTGTGGAATTTTTTCAAATGCACTGCCGTTGTGGTCTTATGTCAACTTTGGTAAGATAAAGAAGGTTAATTAACTTTAGTATGTGAAGCTAATGATTTGAAGCCATTCAATGTAGATTGCCAAATGTGTATATGCAGGAAATTCGGTTTTATACCTAAATGTAAAATTATGGAATTTTTTCCAAATGCACTGCCGTTTTGGCTTTATGCCAACTTCTGTATGATGACGAAGGTTAGTTAACTTGAATATATGAAGCTAATGATTTGAAGCCATTCGACATATGTTGCCAAATGTGTATTTAAAACAAAATCGGTTTTATACCTTAATGTAAATTTCTAGAATTTTTCCAAATGCACTCCCGTTTTGGCTTTATGCCAACTTCTGGAAGATGGCGAAGATTAATTAACTTTAATATGTAAAGTTAATGATTGGAATAAACTCGATATGGAATGCTAAATGTTTAAATGCAGGAAAATCGGTTTTATACCTAAACGCAAAATTGTGGAATTTTTCCAAGTGCACTGTCGTTGTGGTCTTATGTCAACTTTGGTAAGATGAAGAAGGTTAATTAACTTTAATATGTGAATTTAACAGTTTGAAGCAACTTGATATGGATTTCGAAATGTGTACATGCAAGAATGTAGGGTTTATACCTAAATGTAAAATTATGGAATTTTTTCCAAATGCACTGCCGTTGTGGTCTTATGTCAACTTTGGTAAGATGAAGAAGGTTAATTAACTTTAGTATGTGACGTTAATGAATTGAATGAACTGATATGGATTTCTAAATGTGTACATGCAGGAAAGTCGGTTTTATACCTAAATGTAAAATTATGGAAGTTTTTCCAAATACATTGCCGTTGTGGTCTTATGTCAACTTGAGTTAGATGGTTAAAGTTAATTAATTTTAATATGTGACGTTAATGATTTAAATGAACTCGATGTGGATTTCTAAATGTGTACATGCAAGAAAGTTGGTTTTATACCTAAATGTAAAATTATGGATTTTTTTCCAAATGCACTGCCATCATGGTCTTATGTCAACTTGAGTAAGATGATGAGGATTAATTATCTTTAATATGTTAAGCTTATGATTTGAGGCAACTTGATATGGATTTCTAAATGTGTAAATGCAAGAAAATCGGTTGTATACCTTAATGTAAATTTCTGGAAGTTTTTCCAAATACACTGCCGTTATGGTCTTATGTCAACTTGAGTTAGATGATGAAGGTTAAGTAACTTTAATATGTGACGTTAATGATTTAAATGAACTCGATATGGATTTCTAAATGTGTACATGCAAGAAAGTCGGTTTTATACCTAATTGTAAATATATGGATTGTTTTCCAAATGCACTGCCGTTATGGTCTTATGTCAACTTGAGTTAGATGATGAAAGTTAATAACCTTTAATATGTGACGTTAATGATTTAAATCAACTCGATATGGATTTCTAAATGTGTATATGCAAGAAAATCGGTTTTATACCTAAATGTAAAATTATGGAATTTTTCCCAAATGCACTGCCATTATAGCATTGTGTCAACTTGAGTAGGATGATGAGGGTTAATTATCTTTAATATGTGAAGCTTATGATTTCAAGCAATTCGGTTTGGGTTTCTAAATGTGCATATGCAAGAAAATGCACTGTCGTTTTGGTTTTATGCCAACTCCTGTAAAATGAAGAAGGTTAATTAACTTTAATATGTGACGTTAATGATTTGAATAAACTCGATATGGATTGCTAAATGTGTATATGCAAGAAAGTCGGTTTTATACCTAAATGTAAATGTGTGGATTTTTTTCCAAATGCACTGCCGTTATGGTCTTATGTCAACTTGAGTTAGATGATGAGAGTTAATTAACTTTTATAAGTGAATTTAACAATGTGAAGCAACTTGATATGGATTTCGAAATGTGTACATGCAAGAATGTCGGGTTTATACCTAAATGTAAAATTATGGAATTTTTTCCAAATGCACTGCCGTTGTGGTCTTATGTCAACTTTGGTAAGATGAAGAAGGTTGATTAACTTTAGTAAGTGACGTTAATGATTTGAATGAACTCGATATGGATTTCTAAATGTGTACATGCAAGAAAGTCGGTTTTATACCTAAATGTAAAATTATGGAAGTTTTTCCAAATACACTGCCGTTATGGTCTTATGTCAACTTGAGTTAGATGATGAAGGTTAATTAACTTTAATATGTGAATTTAATAATTTGAAGCAACTTGATATGGATTTCGAAATGTGTACATGCAGGAAAGTCGGTTTTATACCTAAATGTAAATTTATGGAATTTTTTCCAAATGCACTGCCGTTATGGTTTTATGTTAACTTTGGTAAGATGAAGAAGGTTAATTAACTTTAAAAAGTGAAGCTAATGATTTGAAGCAACTTGATATGGATTTCGAAATGTGTACATGCATGAAAGTCGGTTTTATACCTAAATGTAAAATTATGGAATTTTTTCCAAATGCACTGCCGTTGTTGTCTTATGTCAACTTTGGTAAGATGATGAGGGTTAATAAACTTTAATATGTGAAGCTTATGGTTTAAAGCAATTCGGTTTGGATTTCTAAATGTGCATATGCAAGAAAATGCACTGTCGTTTTGGTTTTATTCCAACTTCTGTAAGATGAAGAAGGATAATTAACTTTAATATGTGACGTTAGTGATGTGAGTCAACTCGATATGGATTGCTAAATGTGTATATGCAAGAAAGTCGGTGTTATACCTAAATGTAAAAATATGGATTTTTTTCCAAATGCACTGTCTTATGTCAACTTGAGTTAGATGATGTAGATTAATTAACTTAACTGAATAAATTGGATGCTCAATTTAGTGGGAAACATCCAGCACTTAATTTTTAGTATTTATTGAACCATTAACTATGTCAAAGAAAACACATTATTTGTTGATTAAATAGTAAATGGAGGATGGAGTCATGTGTAGAAGTTCACGCAAGTGAGGAAAGTTCTCTGATCGCCATTCACTTGGGAGTGGCCAGAAACGATTCTTTTACACATGGCTCAAGCAGCTCACTACTTCCGGTCTTTGACCAAGTATCCTCTGGGTAGCCTAAGAACATCCGTTCGAAGGCGAGCTAAAGTGAGAAGGCGAAACATTCCCTACAAGGGTTGTGCGCTGGGCTTGGGACCCGCCACGTAAAAAAAACAATACCAATGAAAATGTTAAAACAGCCTCGGATGAGAGACCCCTTTTTTGATGACGACCATGGCAAACGGAATAAGGACTACGATTTAAGGGCATGCACCTGGAATGTCCGGACCCTTAATTGGGAAGGTGCCGCTACCCAGCTGGTTGATGTCCTCGCAAAAATAAAGGCTGACATCACCACCGTCCAAGAAATGCGATGGACGGGACAAGGACAGAGACGAGTAGGTCCTTGTGACATTTACTACAGTGGCCATATAAATTAGCGCAAGTTTGGTGTTGGATTCGTGGTGGGAGAGAGACTCCGTCGCCGAGTACTATCATTCACTCCGATGAATGAACGTCTAGCCACAATCCGCGTCAAAGCGAGGTTCTTCAACATATCGCTGATTTGCGCCCACGCCCCGACGGAAGAGAAGGACGATGTGACCAAAGATGCCTTCTATGAGCGCTTGGAGCGCGCTTATGAGAGCTGCCCCCGCCACGATGTCAAAATCGTGCTTGGCGACTTTAACGCCAGGGTGGGCAAAGAAGGTGTCTTTGGCACTACGATTGGTAAATTCGGCCTCCACGACGAAACATCCCCTAATGGGTTGAGGCTGATTGACTTCGCCGGGGCCCGAAATATGGTTATCTGTAGTACTAGATTCCAGCATAAAAAGATTCATCAAGCCACCTGGCTGTCTCCGGATCGAAAAACCACCAACCAGATCGATAATGTTGTGATAGACGGAAGACACGTCTCCAGTGTTTTAGATGTGCGTGCGCTCCGAGGTCCCAACATCGACTCGGACCACTATCTTGTTGCAGCCAAGATTCGCACCCGCCTCTGTGCAGCAAAAAACGCACGCCAACAAACACAAGGAAGGTTCGACGTCGAAAAGCTGCAATCACAACAGACTGCCGAACGATTTTCTACTCGGTTGGCACTCCTGCTCTCTGAGAGCACTCATCAACAACTCGGTATAAGGGAACTGTGGGACGGCATTTCAAACTCCTTACGTACAGCAGCAACCGAAACCATTGGTTTTCGGAAAGTGCAAAAGAACAGCTGGTACGACGAAGAGTGCCGTGTCGCAGCGGAGAGAAAACAGGCTGCCTACCTCGCAACGTTACGATCGACCACTACACGTGCGGGATGGGATAGATACTGAGAGTTGAAGAGGGAAGCGAGACGCATTTGCAGACAGAAAAAGAAAGAGGCTGAAATGCGTGAGTACGAAGAGCTTGATAAGCTGGCCGACAGGGGTAATGCTCGAAAATTCTGCGAAAAAATGCGGCGGCTTACAGAAGGTTTCAAGACCGGAGCATACTCTTGTAGGACCCCCAAAGGTGATCTAGTCACTGATGCCCAGAGCATAGTTAAATTATGGAGGGAACACTTCTCCAGCCTGCTGAATGGCAGAGAATGCACAACGCCAGGAGAAGGCGAACCCGATTCCTCAATCGATGACGATGGAGCAGACGTCCCATTGCCCGACCATGAAGAAGTTCGAATAGCAATTGCCCGCCTGAAGAACAACAAAGCGGCAGGGGCCGACGGATTGCCGGCCGAGCTATTCAAACACGGCGGCGAAGAACCGATAAGGAGCATGCATCAGCTTCTTTGTAAAATATGGTCGGACGAAAGCATGCCCAACGATTGGAATTTAAGTGTGCTATGCCTAATCCATAAAAAAGGAGACCCCACAATCTGCGCCAACTACCGTGG